>NC_083854.1:9393939-9696969 GCF_029169275.1 Apis cerana | reverse complement strand
GGTGAACGAACTTTATCGCGGAAAAAGCCGTGGTTGATACGTTAACGAACTAATATTTGACTTGGGATCGCGTCTGCTAGTTTTTAGGATCCTATCCGGCCGGCCGGTGTTTGTAAAAGTTCGAGGCGTTAACTTTTTCATGGGTGAAAAAGATAAAACGAGAGCCGGGATATGTATATACCGATCGTTATTTCTTTTTTTAGGATCATCCATTAAACACCGTCCCTCCTAGACTTCCAACTAATTAAAACAATCTTCCAAGATCGCGATTTTTATCCTTGCTCGAAACGATCTTCCTCTTAATTTTCCACTCAAGTTTCTCGAGTTAAGACTCTAATCGACACATCGAGTATCGTAATCATCGTGTAACTTTCAATATCGCTCGAAGAATTTTCGTTCTAAAGAGATTTTAAAAATGGGGGCAATATTATTGCGTAACAATTACGTATTTTCCAATCGTAAACTCTGTTTTTCGTTTCGAATGAAAAGATCAAGTTTCCTCGACTGATTTTAAACGAGAAATATTTGTCATCTTAATCGGCGAATTGTCAGACAACTCTCGTTTCTTCTTATCTTATCTCCGAGTTTCAACATTGCAACTTCCCCGACATTGTAGATAGAGAACGTCAGATGAATAGATTTCGCGTGGTGGATGGCATTAATCTTGGCCGCTGCAACTGGTACTGGTGTACTATCAGCGTGTAGCAAAATGTAAGAGATCTCACATAACCTCGAATAACAGAAAGCTGTTGGATACGATTCGATTACGATTCTTTCCACGGCGATTAAAATATTCTCAAATTTGTGGAATCTGTTTTTAGATTCCGAAAAAATTCTATTTTTGAAATCCATTTGTATCAAAAGTTCGAAGAATAATAAGTAGATTCGTCGAAGAGAAATTTCTCTGTAATGGAATCGATCAAACTTATTATTTTTAGATATAACCAAATTGATCGATTAATTCTTCCACGGCAGTTGTACTAATAACTCGTTCAAAATTCATAAGCGATTTCGTTTTCTTTTACTATTAACGATCTTAAAAACACGGCATCGTTATCACTGTGGTAATTTGACGAGAAATCAAGTTTGAAACTCTCCAAGAGATGAGGAAGCGGCTGATCGAAGTTTCGACAAGGTACATAAACCTTAGATCGAATTTCTCGACCTGCTGTTTCAACATCCTCTTTTCGCACTTCGTTACTATATTTTCGCCAGACGGTCGATGGCCGAGAGTTTAAAGACGGCACGTGAGGACGTTGCTTTCTGCTTCGAACCAAATGGACGAGTAAAACTCGATTTCGCAATACATATAGATGGAAAGAGAAAGAGCGAATATTCGCAGTGTTAATGGTTAAAGGCTGTCGGCCACTTAACCCTTTCGTTATGGTACTCTCGGGACTGAAAGTGTTTTTGGTATTCGAGGAGGAAGTTTAGAATATTTACATCGCAGATATTTTGTATAATTAACGTTGTAATTGGATTGGGATTAAAAATTAGAATTGTACAAATAATTAGATATGTATAATTCTGTACATGTAAAAATAAATTATTATGCATATATATAAATTTCTTTTTTTTTTTTTCAACAATCAATAGTCCAAAGCCAATCTGTTTATTCCAATGTTAATTATTTTATAATTCGTGCGTTAAAATAAAAATTATTTTATGGAAAATATTTGCACGTTTTTTAGCAAATGGTTAGTCGATGTTTAACGAGGTATACATGCAGCTATACATATGTATGTATGTACATACGCGTCCAGTGGCAAAAAGGTTAATAGCATATGAACGACGTCAGACCAACATCGACGTATTCATATTATTACATGTAGTTTAAATATAAATGCGTGTCCACTTATCGATGACAGCACAGCATCAACATTCCTCTGCATGCCTCGACAGCGGCGAGATTGTCGGCGTGAATGTTTTGCCGATCAGCCGACGATCATGCGTCGTTTCTGCGCCGCGTATACGGTGGCAATGAGATGGTTATTCACTGATAATCTATTGCCACTATTCTTTTCTTTTGCGATTGATAACGAAATATCGACACCGCACAACTTTTAATCGTCGTCTTTTATTTATTATTATTTTCTCCTTTCTTTCTGTTTTTTTTCTTTCTCGATATATACAACTTATTCCTTCTCATAATTTTTAAGTCCTTTCCTTCTCCTTTCGTTATTTTTAAATAATCGATGATAATCGATATCGCTACAAAATCGATACATAAATGTTGTCGATACGAGACCACGTTCAAGATGACAACCTTTGAATTATGCCTCGAAATGAGGATAATCCAACGTTGGTGTTAACACGATTTTTCCTCTTCGAATCACGGATTTCGCGAAAGAGAAAGAAAAGAAAAAACCTTGTCGAGAGAATATACCGAGCTCGAGGTTTCCCAAGGATGTATTTATTAGACCCAGTAAGGTATCGATTATGCCAATAAACGACCGCCTTCCTGTAACTCAATCACAGACTAATCGATCCCTTGCTTCCTCCAACGTTCTCCGCTTCGTTTTTTCCCAATTACGCTTGATCGATGATGGTCGAAGAGATTTCAATGGAATTCTCCGCTGTTTCACAGATTTAGAAAATAAGGATTAGCCGGCTTCCATTGATTTAGATCACTGTACATTTCCTTCCGCGCAATAAATGTTCCTTCTCGAATCTTCTTTAACAATCAAGTTCTGAAACATTTAAGAATTTGTTCACGGATGTTGATAAAAATCGAAAGATATTTAAAAAAAAAAGATATCTTGATTTTGACGAATCAATCATGTGCAAGCAAAATGATGTTGATCATATTACAATTAATCACAATCTTCCAAGCCTTATTTCGGGGAAATAATTCTTTTTATTACGTGTCCCTCATTTTGAGGATTATTAATCGATTTAAAATGAGCGTTGTGCAATTATGTAATTGCACAAACAAAAAATGCAAACGATTCATTCGCCATAATTCATGCTTTATATTATGCACAATAATAGAAAAATGAATTCATCGCACTATTAAAGTAATGGAAAATCAAAAGACAATTATTACCAATATTTCTTCAGTTTATTATGTCCATGATGACAAAGATGCAAATTTAAACAAATTAGCATCTAAGCTCGACCGATCATCCAATGATAATAAAAAATCTTAAACATGCTGGTAAGAGGCGTATGAAGGCCTCTAACTCGTGTTGTTGTTGTTGTTATTGTTGTTGTCGCAAGTGAAACATAGCCCATGAATTACGTCAGCTATAATAAACGATGGTAGTAATCGTTCGAAGTAATTCACCGATTTACGTCCACAATTTTGAACTTCAATTCACATATTTCTTTTGCCTATGTTTTATTGATTTTTGATTCCATTTAATTACTTTAACGACGTTTGGGAAAAAGTATTAAATTGATTAGTGAAGGAATGTTTCATCGATGATGTATAAATTAACATTTCCGAGGAATCGTTGTTGAAATGCTTTTAAAGAGGATATTCTTTGTGAAACATGGAAATCTAGAACACAAATAAGATTAATTCTTGATTCGTTTGATTTTCTTTTTTTTTCGAAAAGAAGTTTTTGGAATTATGATGTTATGCAATTTTTGGTATAAAAATTTTGGATTTCTGTTTTAATTCAGAAATTTAGGTAAATTGAAATTTTATGAAAGTTCAAGTATATATTTTGAAATTCTTTAAACAATATTTGCAGATTCTGAGAAAGATTTTGAGAACTCAGATATCCGGTATTTTAGAATTTTTATAGGAATTTAGATAATTTGAAATTCTATTTTCTGATGGAATACTATAATTATTCGTATAAAAATGTATATAATAATCGTTAAAAGTTAAAATATGTATTTCAATTATAATGTATTAGAAAACGAGGAATATTTTAATTCTTTAACAATCACTTCTATCATTCGCACAAATCTCTGTTGTTAATCTCTTCCTCTGATCTATTAGAAAGAGATTTACAAATTCACACGTTATCGCGAGGACGTGCTTGAACTGCAATCAATTCATTAGGAACTATCAGGCAACCATCTCATTAACTCTTTTCAATTCTCTGCTGGATCCTCTCCAATGTTTCAATTTCTATCAGAGCAACCCCAACTCGTTAAGCATTCTAAGGAACTCGTACTTTGCATACATAATCCAAGGATCTTTATTATCAAATCCATTATCTAGTTTCGAGTCGTTCCTCATTCAAGAATTACATTGATCGTTAAGCTTCCTCGTTTTTTTAACGTTCATAATGTTCCTCAAAATATTGCATGAAAAGAACAAATAAAAATAGATTAAATCTAAGGTTATAATTAAACTTTTATTTAATTGCAAGAAGAAGGAAGCCATTTAATTTTTTCGAGAAAGTAAAGACACTTTAGAATCCTGTTAGAATTCTAATACTTTGAAATTCTATGATGATTTGGACTACTATAAGAATTCAGATATTTTAGAATTTTGTGATACTCGGCAGTTTGAAATTCTATGACATTATCTGAATGACGTAATACTATGGAATTTTGTACAAATTGTACAGATATTTTAGGTTAGGTAGAAACTCGGACTTTGAATTCGATGACAATTCAGATACAATTCACTTAAATTATCATAAAAATTTAAATACTTGTACGATAATTCAGATTTTTTGGAATTTTATACAAATTTTACTATTGAAATTGTCAGATACTTTGAATTTTATGGCAATTGAATTTTGTAATTCTTTTAACTCTAGTATTCTATCATTTTATGAAAATTCAGGTATAGAAATTCCATAGTCTACGAAAAGAAAAAAAATCCACAAAATCAACGACCAACCAAATATCATCGACGAAGACAAATCTTCTTTCTCCATTCCATCGCTCCATCACAACCGGAAATATGAATTGCCGGAATTGATCCGTTATTCCTTAATCTCGAATACTGCTTGAAACCCAAGACTGGTCACGGATTCTTCCTCTCTTTCCACATATTCTTCAGAGCTCATTATCCGCTTCGATAATACTACGCCGCTTCCCCACAAGCCATCCTTTACACACGGATTCTAAAATCCTCCAGCTAATACCTCTGATTATCAAAGGTCCCTAGAGAGATTCTTGTTCCACCGCACAACCGTACACGCCAATTAGCGGAGAGCAGGCGTCCAATCGGCGCGCGTCGATCCGCTCGAAGAGGTCAGCACCGTCGCGGCGAAGCCAACGTCGTCTAGGATCATCCTCCGTAACCAACGACGTCCTTGCCCGAGGCTATTAGAGTATTTATAGACGATGATACCCTAGACTGTTTCCATCTCGGTCGTCGTGCTGATCGGCGTCGTCATCGACGCCGCGTACGAGCCTCGCCGCTTCTCTCGAGAGGACGTGCGCGCTCGTACGTTCCACCTGCGTCGTCCTAGCAAGCGTGAATCATCGCGAGGCACGTCGTTCTTTGCGAGATACGTGCGTCGTGGACGCGTCACGCGACACCTTCTTTTTCTCTTCGATCTTCCTCGTCCTAAGATATTCGTCGTTTCATTCACACGTTGCTGTAGATCGTGAGAGAGGTATAACGATAGTTATAAATTATTGTAATGTATCGTAAATGTAAATTTTTGGTGTTGCAGGTGTGGTAGACGGTTGGAAAATTTGTGGATTCTTTGTTGATTTTAGGTTAGTAAAAATGAGTTCATTCGTCGATGGATTTTGATTTTGATACGTATCGAAATCGTTGACAGATTGGATAAGATTAAATTAATAACAAAATAGATGAAGATGAAGTATATGATACAAAGGTAATTATTGTGATATATTGTAAATTTTTAATGTCGAAAGTAGTTGAAAAAAAATTTTTACTTTTTCTGTTCGATTGTTATTATTAGGGTAAAAATGAATTCATTTGTTTATAGATCATAGTTTCTGATTAGATCATAGTTTAGATTAATATCAGAATATACGTAAGTGATTAAATAATGAAAATAATTGTGTTTAAGAATGTTGAGAGTTCTGATATGAATGCGGATGCATAGAACATTTTTTATTGGCCAATTATAGATATATAATTCGAGATTGGTCTAACAAGGAAAATTACGTATATATTTCTAATTTATTATTACTTAAGAAATGTATAATGTCACGAATGTACAGAATTCTTGCAATCTTTTCTACTCTGATGGAATTTCGACTTTGACATTTCTTATGAAATTTTTTTAAATAAAATTATTAATTTGATCTTGATTGTCACATACGATAGTTTTTAGTCGTGTGAATTGTGCAAGAAATAATCGATCCATATATATCTTCATCATCCGGATAAAACAAACGCTTTAAATTAAAATACAAACGTGTATAGTATACAATGGTATCCGTTGCATCGTTTGTCGGTGTTTCAGTAATTATTTGCAATCGATGATATCACTGTTCAAATATTAGGATATTTTTGGTCGAACTGAGAATATATCTCTGAGAAAGGTTCGCCCGGTTCAACCCATGGAAATTCTTACGGGCTGAACAACACAGGAAAAGGTTCTTATTTGATTTTTTGTTCAACTGCATGCGCGACCAATCCGTTTCAGCTATGTTCATTTGTGTCGATCTTTAGTATTCCAACTATTCCCAAATCCAAAATTCCTTTATCAGTTTCAACATTTAATTTCAACAACTATTTTCAAATCAAGAAGGCTTCCAGAAATCATACTTTAATGGTATATCACGTTATTTTAAATGCAAACAATTCTAATTTGCATACAATTCCATTCTATTCCAGTTCCCAAACATCGCAAAAACTTGTAACAATTTCCTTACGATCTTTACTTAAATCATTCGCGTCACACGTTCGCTTTCGCCAATGGCATCGACCTAACCTCTAATTCAATTTTGATTAATCCAATTCGGATCGCGTAATCGCAATAGATAACTCGATGAAACGAATCAAGTCAGATGTATTCCCGCGCGAAGACACGTCGTTCATCGAAAACGATGGTTTTTCACGCGCCGATGAACCGATCGATCTCTCATTCTCTATTATTAGTACGCTTGTTTCACTCGCGTAGAAAACATCCTGGTAGATGTGAGTGGCGGGCCTTGACATTGCTACGTGTCAGACAATGTCCTCGCCTGTCTTTTCCCTCGACCTGCCCGCCCAAGAGGAAATAAAGCGAGCGAGACGACATCCGGTCTCGCCGCGCTTCTGTGTCGTTCAACTTGTCGTTATCTCGCAAGAAAGCGACCGGCCATCGTGTGTACTCGTCGACTCTTCTGTGACTAATTGGCGACTGTTGTCCTCTGAATGAAGGAAAAACTGGAGGTTTTCGAAATTCTATTGTTTACAGGTTATCGATGATGTAACAAACGTAAAGATATCATTGGACGGGATTTAAAATTACGCACGTAATTTTAGCAAAGGAACGAAAAGCGCTTTTCGTAGCGGTAATTTTACAACGTAAAATAAAAATCGAAAATTTGCTTGCAGGCTTGGTCGTGCTCCAAACTTAAACGCGTCTGATGATCCGAAGGCGCAGGGACGATGTTGAAACCTGATCGGCGAGTCGAAAGATCCGCGTCACAGGACCAATTACGTCACCCCGTACAGGTACAGCATTTTAATAAACGCCTGGAATTACCAAGATCAAGCCGCCCCATAAATTTCCTCGAAACTCCGATCCCTTATCCTCCACGATCCTCTGCTAATTGCAGTGAACCGCTCGGGCTACCTGTCCCTGTCCCGAGAAACACGAAGAGAAGGAGAGCGCGACGTTTCGTGCAACAACAAGCGGCGAGGATGAGGACGAGGGTGCGTTGACGTCATTTGCGGCAATTCGTGTTCTTCGAAAACGGAAATATTGAGTGACATCACCAACCGGTCGAGCCAACTTGAACTCGAGTTCCGTCGAGATTCGTCGACGATGTCGTGGCCTGTCCGGCTCTCTCGATTGCGATCTCACCTCCGTTCCTTCTCTTCTCGTCCTCTTCTCGGTCGCAGAACCGCTTCGCGTTCTTCCTCTTCCTTCGAGGATACGTAGAGCATCGTAGCCGCGGGCTGGATGACTAAACAACGAGAAGGATCCTCTTCTCGGGCGACGGTCCAGGGTCGATGAAAAAGCTCGCGTATCTCGATGCCGTCCACGACGATCCAAGTTTCGTTGATCGAATGGGGAATTGGTCGGGGATACGTGGAAGAAAATCGACAGAAGACTCGAATCCCTCGTAAATTTTTTCTCACGATCGAAAGTTCAAAAGAGGAGACAAGGAAACAAAGGATTTCTTTTTCTTAATTTGGAATCCGAGAAAGGGAATTATTGAAATTATAGGATTCGTTTGGCAAGATGGCTGACACATTCGCGCTATCAGGGAAATGATCGTGAGACTCGGTTCACCCATTACGCGCACAACACCGTGGAGCGCAACAAAGGCTACAAAGATGCATCTGCGATTCCAGGAATAATGAAGGCTCTCCGCGAATAATTAAACATCGCATAAAGACCTAAATACCAGTACGTATTCATCGAGCGTCCAATAAATCCTTGCTAAAATATCGACGACAATTTCACACCTCACTCAGCTTCTAATCAATTCGAGAGATTCCAACGCTTCGACAAACTTCTTCTTAACCGTGTGTAAACTGTTAGTAATAGGTTGTCGCGCGTTTCTTTCACACCCTCGGGCTGTAATTCCTCGGGCAACATTCATTCCACGAGGCGAACAACCACACGCGCGCATCGCCTGTTGCGAATCGATTGAAATTACACCCTTCAGCCGTTTCTTTTCGCGATTTTCGCGCAACGCGAATACCGAGGTAACCAGTAGTTTCAATTAATGGAGAGTTAATGGAGAGTCGGTTCAAGGAAAAACGGTGTCGTTTTCTACGTTTTACCTTACACCTATCTTGAGACTCAATCGCGGAACGTCGTGATTTAATTTTATCACGGTGTTTGTTGACGCGTTCCTGGAACGGTTGTAAAAATTACTGAATGGCGGCGTACGGTGAATACTTATAATACCACGGTCGAAGGTTGTCGCTTGTACAGTCAGGCACGAAGTATGGCTTATCACATGGAACATTCTCTGTTATGAATATCTACAATTTGACGTTTAGTTGTGACATTTATTATGTTTGTGTACACGTTGAAATTTATATTTATACCCGCCTTCGCCTTCCGTTCCGCGGGAATTTTCAAGATTTCTTTCTCGCCTCACTTTTATCCATACACTTCCACTCCCTTTTAATATAAACGGATCGTATAAATATTTTCCTTCGAACCGAAACAATCGCTCGTCACACACGCAATGTACTTACGGATATTCCAAATTCGAAATCCTTCGAAAATTCTTCTCTCCTATCCTACACTTTCCTGTGTCGCGAACGAAACGATCGAGAGCAAAATCCTGCTGCGAGAATTCGCCGTCCACTAGCGGAACAGTTCCCTACATCGTTACCCCACGCGTAATTCAATAAAGAAGTTCTTTCCCTCGGGCTGATAAGTCGTCGGATTTCATCCACAGGGACTCGCAAATCCTCTCCTTTCTCCTCCTCCTCCTCCTCGGTCAAAGCTTTCCTTCATCTCCACCGTTGATCCCTTCCCTACTCTCCTCTTTTCGTGGATCGTGTTCACTCCACATTTATCTTTCCCCTCTCTCTTTTTTTCTCTCCCCTCCCCTCCCTCTCCTCGCTCTCGCCCTCCCTGCATATTGATGAGAAATTTTAACCGGCGTGCGCGTGAGATTCCGGAGATGAAAGGCGCTGTAAAAAATGCAATAAACTGTAAGCTAATTTCCAGGATCAAAGGGGCCCCGAGGAGGAGGAGGAGGAGGAGAAGGAGGAGGAAGAGGAGGGGGAGGAGGACCCCCCTCGCCGTTCCAGCATTTCTTTTTTTCGCTGAATTCGTACGAAACGCGGCCACGTCGCCTCTCTCTCTGTAAGTGCTGTAAAAACTGCCTCCTCCGCGCTGCTCGCTTCTCTCTTTAGACCGTCCATTTTCTCGGCCTTCTTCAAATCCCCGCTTTCATCTTGAAACGATGTCGCGTTTATCCGCAGCGACAAAACGCTTTTGAAGCGGCGAAAGCTCCGAGCTTGCTCGTTAACCCCTTGAAAAGGGGCGAGTTTGGACTCCGCGTAAAAGGGTCCCGTTCCGTTTGTTCTTTTGGCTTATTAGTTTCAATGGAACTGGAATTTCTTTGCCCCTTTCTTCTCTCGTTTCGAGGATCTTCGAGGAACGATGTGAAATAATTTAGACTTTACCATTCTTTTCCTTCTCGAATTTGCTCGAAATTTGCTCGAAAATATTTGTTCTATTCTTCCTCCATTATTTTTTATAATATATATATATATATACGAATGGCGGGTCGAAACGTTGCTCTATTAAATAAGGCGGGCATAAATTAAACGGAGGATCGGGGCGATGAATGTTGGCGCGCAAAAACTGATTTTCGGGGGTAAGAAGTTCGCAGCGGGGGAGATCTTGAACAAACATGGCATTAGGATGCCGTGATATGCGCCATTAACAAACACATGGTCCTAATTGCAGTTCTACGATCCAAATTCAACTTCTCTAGAATCTTCGACCGACATATGTGCCCTTTCTGGAAATTTCTCCACAGTGATCCACTGTTCCGCCATTTCTATGGAATCGAAACCAACTTCTCTCCGTGCTCTTTGCAATAAAAGTGAAATCTTCTGATCCATTTCTAATCTAAAAATTTAGCTTCTCCGTTGAAAAGAATCGATCAACGCGTCTTCATATTTCACGAATCTCGAAACATTTATCTTTCCTCTCTATAATTCTCGAGAAATTACAGAAAGAAAAATAATCACTTCTGGAAAGAATGAAAAGATTGATACTTCGTTCGATCAGCCCCAATTCTAAACAATTCTAAACAATAAATCTCTCTCAAATTCAAACTTCACTTCCATTTATTTTTTAAAAATTTACCTTCTCCGTTGAAAAAGAATCAACGTGTCTTCATAATTCACGAGCTTCGAAACGTTTAACCCCTTCCTCTTTATCGTTCTCGAGAAATTACAGAAAGAAAAATAATCACTTCTGGAAAGAATGAAAAGATTGATACTTCGTTCGATCAGTCCCAATTCTAAACAATTCTAAACAATAAAAAATCTCTTTCAAATTCACTTCCATTTATTCACTTGTCTTCATAATTCACGAGCCTCGAAACATTTAACCCCTTCCACTTTATCGTTCTCGAGAAATTACAGGAAGAAAAATAATTACTCCTAGAATGGAAAAATTGATACCCAATCAAGTTAAGCAAATTTCGGCTCTGCACCCTATCCCACCCTAGTCCCAATTCCAAACAATTATCCCAAATCCACCCTGCACCGAGTCTTTCACGATACCGCAGGAACGCATCAAGATAGGCTTCGAGAGGGAGAGAGAGAATTATTTCCATTCCCATCACGTGTCACCAGCAACCCCCCCACTTGTCCCACTCAATCACAGTCCCCCATCGAGTTGCCACCGCCACGATGGATACTTTCTTCCTCCACGGGAATCAATTAACCGGGCCGGCGATGAAATTTCCACGATAATGATAACAATTTCGCCTGGCCCTCGTTCGACCTGTTATCGAGGACGAGGAAGAAGAATCGGATTATACTCTCCGTAACGAGATTAATCCCCGTGCTGGGCGCAAGGGCGGGGTAAAAGTATCTCTGGCCGCTCTCCACACCGAAGGCGGAGGAAAAGGAGGGAGAAAGAGAGAAAGGGGGGAAGAGGAAATTTGTTATCGTATGCTTCGTGGATAAATTAATTCGATTAGAAAGGACGAGGGTGGAAAGTGGAGGAAAGTTTCGGTGGAAAGCAGCGAATGGATGATTCCGTGGAAATTCGATAATTAGAGGGATACGGATCCGGGGCTTCTGGCTACGATCGAAATTTGAAAATTGATATAATCAGGGGAGGGGAGAGGAAGTTGAAGCGATCATAATTGATTTTAATTAATGGATACGATAGTGGAATCGTGCGGGGTTAGGTTGGTTGGGTGGCAAAGGAAAATCGGTGTAAATTCGAGATAATTGAGTTGATTCGAAGAAGAGGGGGGGGGGGAAATACTCTCGTTCGATCTCTTCCGCGATGTAATTATACAAGACGCGTAATTTTTAACGTAATTTTATTACGTTATCTTTTTTTTTTTGACGATTAAATTATCTCAAATTGTTAAATCAAAGTATCGAATCGGGGCCCGTTTCGAGAGACAATAATCCTGATATTTTATCCTTTACGTTTAAATACGTAAGATATCCTTGGAACTTGGAGCCATAGGAATTCTTATGGCAATATAAAACAGATATTCCGGTTGAAGATCGGAGAAGGGAGGGAGGGGGGAAAAATAATAACGGTGAAACTCGATTTTACGCGAATTATCTTATCTTCCAGTTTTACGAGACTGTATCGCCTTGTGCGTTCCGCGAAGGGTTTCTCCGCATCTCTTTCGAACGTGGCCGTATAAAACCTCGATGCCCTCGTAATTAGGAATTTATTCCAAATAACCGGCGTGCTTTGATAAGGAAACCCGATAACTCTTCAACGGCCACGCCTGCTCGCGACCTTGCCGAAGGATCTCGTTCGTACGCGCTTCGAGAAAGGGATTCGCGATAACCCGTTAAATCTGAAATTCGTTAATAAGAATATTTTATCGTTGTAATCGGAAATCACCGTTTCGTTAAATCTCGTCCTCTCGCGAATCGATTCATCTTTTTCGTCTAAAAAAAAAAAAAAAAATTCGGATTCACGGAGCATGGAACGTTATTAAAAAAAGGAGAAAAAAACGTAAGATCGAGTAATACTTCATTTTGAAAGTTCGTATCTTCTAATCCAACGTGTCTCGAACTTCCACTAAACTGTCCACGGAATTTACTGCAACGAGCGCTTACAAAGATAACAGGTTTCCTACTGTAAGATCGTTGGACGGTATTTTTTTCTATTTTTTGTCTTTTTGTTCTTTTTCCCCACTCTTCTCCTCCACTCGCAATTCCTATATTATATCGGATAAAATCGATTTCAATAAACTTTTCCTTTAACGCCTTTAGCATATGGCTAGAAATGTCTTCACTAAACCATTTGTCCCAATCGTAACAAATAACCGAGTAACAGGTTTTCAACTGGCAAGGCTGCCTCGATGTTTTCCTGTTCCCCTCTTTTTCCTTTCATCGTGTAAAATTGGCTCTTTGTAGAAAACTCGATGCACGACGACGCATCGACATATGGCAACGACATAATAACGATCTTCCCTGTCGCGCGTGCAATATCGCGCGATTTATCCGTCCATCGACCCTAAAAAAAATAAATTCCACATTTTCTCGATTTTTTTTTCTTCCATTCGTTCGATCGAAGGAAAAGAAGGATAGCGGTATCGATCACGAGGGCAAGCAGAGCCATCCCTAACAACTTCCCATCAGAAACCGACCGCAATCCCTTTACACACCCCATTTTCGCAAGTTTCCTCAACCTCGCCCAATCTTTCAAAACCTCGTCGAATCGACCCTCGTCGGTCCCTCGACTCGAAACCAAACCAACTTCGACCCCTTCTCGTGCCAGAACAGGAGAAATCTCCCGCGTATCAACATTATTTACCCCGAGAATCCAACCTAACCCAATCGATCGAAGACCAAAAAATCGATCGTTACATCTTCTAAGAATCGAAGAGGCTTACCTCAAAAAGTCCCTCTCTATCCAACTTTCATCACTCACTCTCCACTATCGGCCAACTCGAACTAACCCGCTACAATTTCCAATGCCCTGCTCGATACATCCTCGATTTTACGTTTACCAATAACATGCGGCAGCCACCCGCATGCACACATAGAGAGAGAGAGAGAGAGAGAGGCGAGTTTCCACGGCTCGATAACCCCGGCCACACCCACGCGTGAAGCAGCGGCGAACAATTATCGTCCCCCCTCGGGTTGGCTGACCTTGACCGTGAGAGCGGCGCGTTCGAGGAGAGCGTGAGCCGTAACCGGAAGTACGGGTGACACGGTGCACTGGAATGGAGGCGGCCGGTCATGTGGGCCGACAGCCTAGGCAAGCTCGATCGGGTCGGCAATCTCGCGTGGAATCTGGCGAACGGTCCGTTTCGAAAACGATGTACCAGTTAGATAGGGGGCCACCGGTCTGTAGCGGTTTCTTTTTTTCAATAAGAGGAAGGAGCGTCGGCAGGGAGGGTAAGCGCGGCAAAGCGCGTGCCACGAGCGGTCGGCTCACCAGTCACTGGATGCGCAGGGCAGGGGGCGGATTGCCTCCCCCTCTCCCTCGAGGCACATATCGTCTGGTTTCATTGTTTCGAGCTGGCTCGTGCATCGCGCGACTCGCTAGAAGAAGTGGGTAAATGGATCTGGATCATTGGAGCGAGACACGAGGCGTCCTAGATGCGGAGGGTTGGGGATGGGGAGGGAAACGTCGTCACGTCCGCGGACGCAGGATGTTTTATGGATTTAATTTGTCGCGCGCGTTGCCGAGGAGAGATCGGTTCGATCCTCTTATTTTCTTTTATTGGTTGGTCTTTCTTTTTTTACGGAGCCTCGATGTGGGATCGCGAGGAACAGGAAACGGCGCGCAGGTTCGAGATTGGATGATCGATGATGGTTTTCGGCGGATATACGGGTATTTTGTTCCCCGGCGCGAGAGAATTCTTTCTCCAGCTCGAGAAGAGCAAACACGAAATACTTGGCTGCCCTTCGCTACGAGCTTTCTTAAATTTACGATTCGCGAATGAATCGGCTGGTAACGAGCAAAGATTGCGGCTATCGTCGCGCTAAATAAATTGGTCGAAAAAGGAGGAAAAACAAAGGAGAAGAAGAAGGAGCGGCAAGATCGATAACCGTTTCGGCAAATTTCTCGATCGTAAAACAAGGTTGTTGGCGTTTTAACGGCGGGATCGAGGGGTTAGATTTACATGTGGTTCGATGGAAGAACCGTTGGCTCGCGGAAGGCGCGAAGGAAAAGATTCGATTTGACGCGGCGTCAGCTGACAGCGTATTCTTACGCTCGCGCGGAACACTGCAATTTTCTCGCCAACGTTTATTTAATATGCCCCATGAACGTCTATTGAATAGGCAGACGGTTGTTGCGCTTTTAAAAGGTGGACTCCGCCGTTTAATTGACGCAAATCATTGGAATCAACCGGGATAAAGCGCGATCCATTATTTTCCCCCCCTCCCTCGAGGAGTTTCGATCGTGCACGGACGACTGATCGTGTGTATCGGACGCGTCGATCGATAATGACGCATAATTAATGTAGTCGAGGCGAGTGGAAATTAAGAGAGTGATTGTCAACGAGGAGAGAGAGAGGACGCGCGTTTCTTTCTCTTTCTCGTTTTCTTTTCTTTTCTTTTTTTCTCTTCTTTCTTTCTTTCTTCTTCTTCTTCTTCTTCTTCTTCGTCCCCTTCTTCTTTTTTCACGATCGCCACGGAACGTGTTATTAGAAGTAGTTATTGATAAACGTACGATAATTGCACGCTTGTGTTCGCGCCACGATGACGATGAAACTCTCTCAACGATGAAAATCCTTATGGTCTTTAAACATTTTTGCGCCGTTTCCACGTCTGAGCTTTAAAGAATTTTTTCAGGAAGTTGGTACGTGATGTTGGCGATATCGAGTTACGAACGGATGTGTAAAGAGAAATAAACAGCGAGAAACTTTTCCATTGTCGAGAACAATGAATAATGTGTACTTAAATATATATAGTATTATAAGCGTTCAGTAGGTAACATCATACCTACATCGATGGTTAAATAATACAATCCAATCGTTTTCTGCTCTCCGAACGAAAGTCAATTTTCCTCTCGAACCATGCAAAATCTGAAATCGCGGTGAGCGGGCGAATAAACAACGATTTCGCTCGAGAATTTTCACTCGAGAAACTTCTCCAACCTCTCTTAACATTTGTTCCTCCAACAAATCCAAACGTAACGCGAGATCCCTCCCCCAATCTCTTCCTCTCCGTCCAATTCGCCAATAAATACTCGACCATAAAATTGATGATCGTCGCTCTTGGCAAACGTTGTCCCCGATTCGCAAGGATCGACCATCTTCGTTCGTATCTCCTCCTTCGATCCAATTGCACGTACACTCGTATATTAAATCGATCCACGCTCTTCTGGGCGAACTATCGTCACGTGACGAGGGCGATGCGCTTTTCCCATCGGCGATGTTATCTGCACGCCTGAGTCCGTGAACCAAGACAAAGAGACCTGATTAATCCTCGGCTTGACCCACGTGGCGACCGGATACGGCGTAACCGGGATGCAGGATAACGGTTTCCACCGATCCACGCCACGAGAGGAGAGAGAGAAGCCGTGGCGGACACCGGACGCGCCGCGCGATCTTTCGATATTCCGTCTCGTTCGAAATTTCCTCATCTCCGGCCGAGGAGAAATCGAAAAGGCGTTATCGCCAATAACCTTTTGGATCATTGGCCAATTCCTGTAGAGTTTAGACGGTTCAGATAAACGATTCAACTTTTCTTGCACCGAAGCGCCAAGATTATCGCTTAGAAATTTCTCTCAGACTCCTATCGAGCATTTGTGGGATTCCCAGGAGCTAATAATTTTCATATATATTCCAGGAAAACGAACGAACAAATAAACAAAGTATCGTTGCAAATTGCAAACGTTTGGTGCGCGATGAAGAGAAAACGAAAGATCGGCGTTTAAATCGGTATATCTCTAAAAGCGTCGAAGATAGGATCGGAAATGGAGGCAGGAAACATTCCATTCCGAGTTTTCGTTTGGTCGTCACTCGGCGGAGTTTGCTGCGGAGAGGAAGAGAGCGCGATCCGAGTGCCCCCCTCCCTTTTATCGGTGCACGAGAACATGGAGAGTTAGCTGGCCGCGCGAGGAAAGCACGTCTCGAGTCATTGGTATTCCACGAGCACCTCTCTGAGTAGCTCTGATTCTAGACGTAATTCACGGAATCCTCGTTTCGGACAGACCAGGAATCCCTATATTCCGGCACGCGGGACGCATACCCGATCAGCCTCTCCTCGACCGTGTCGACGAAAATTTCGTGGAACGTGCGCCCGAATTTTCCGAAACCCGCCCCTTTCGATCCACTCGGTCCACTCCGCCGCACGAAAGGGAAATTTATCGTTCCACGTGCCTTTCACCTATCCATACACCCCTCGCACAAGTATGCGCCTCGTGGAAATCTTCCGCTTTTCTTCCAGAGAATGGAAAAGAAAGAAGAAAAGGGGATAACTCGTAGAAATAAATTCGAATCGTTCTCACGCGCTATTTAACTGGAACGACTATTGATGAAGTTGGAATGATAGAAATTTGGCTTGAATTTAACTTATTCCCGAATAACCAGCGTAATATTGCCGATACAGCGTATCCTGTTTTCGTACGAATGAAGCGTTTCTGTGTGTTCGACTGGGCGCGAAACTCGACACTACTCGGATTCCGTGCAAGTGGTTCGAAAAAGAGGAGGGGGGGAAGGCGGTTGACAGAATATTGGAAAAGAATCCTTCCGAGGAGCGACGGAAACGTTTCCCATGGACGAAGCAACGAAGGCACGATCTCGCCCCGCTTAATTAAGATTCAGAGAATGAACAGTTTCTCGATCAGTAGCCACCGCATAAATTTAATTACGATAAGGCGGCGGTGCACACGATGTTTATCTGGCTAAATAAATCCCCGTTAACTGGATTTATTAATCGGACACGCACATGCTACGCCGCGACCCGTTACCCGTTCCTCGTTTTGCGTTGTTGCGCGCCGTTTCAGAGGCGAGCGGCCGCCGCAAAATACCCGCGAATAATTGTCGTTTTTGTCAATATTTATGTTTCCTATTGCGCGACATTAAAATAATTGCCGGGCTCATTATAGGCAATCGTGGTTTCCACGGTGAAGTCACGGAACGGCGATAACCCGGCGACCAACGACGATCTTCGTTCCCGCGATTTCAACGATCCTCGAAAACTGTTTTTATCGCTGCTTTCTTTCAGGATTTTGCCATCGAACTTTTTACCCGAGTCACGGAGGTAAAGTGCGCAGAGTCGAATTAAACGAGGAGGGATACCTTTATACCGTGATTGGATCGAATCGCAGAGGGAAGATAAATTTAACGTTTTCATATTTCTAAATTCTTCTTGAAGATTCGAGCTCCCGCGCGTATCGATCCCTCCCCGTAACCAAAGCCAAAAACTCGATATTTCCAGCTCGAGGCGCAACAACATACACGTAACACGGTAGGAAGGGGAGAAAAAGAAGCGTAGGTCTGCACAGGTGGAAGCCTCAAAAACCGCAGGTGCGACCAGAAATTCCAACGTAACAACTCGTCATCCATCTCCAACTCGCTCCACTCTTCTCCTTTCGTAATCCAGCGACGATCGACGTTTCCCTTCTTCGATATCCCCTAACTCCCCGTGTCGCACCCCTATCGAGCGATACAATCCATCCTCGTAGGATGGAAACATTGGAGGCATTGTTCGGACGGTCCACTCGTGCGGAGACCCTATCAAAACGCGCGATTGTCCGCGGCAAATCGAGCCAATCTTCCAGGAACATCTTCCTCGAACGGACTCTTCTCGAGATCCATCTCGGCGCTGAGAAACGGCTCGAAACTTTTTCGTTTCAACGGGAAGGGGGCAGAGCATCCTCCTCCTCCTCCTCCTCCTCGCGCCCAGTGTCCTTCCAGAGGAGGAAGGAAAGACGTACGAGGCGCTGGCGATCCTGTCTAATTGTCCAAAGGGTTCGTCGCGCGACAGATGCCACGAACAGAGGCGCCTGGGAAGAGAAGAGGCGGATGGACGGGAGCGGGCACACGCGGATGGACGCGAGAGGCCACGGGCAAAAGGAACTTGGATATTTATAGTGCCGTGGGCCGGGGAGATCCGCAAAAACTGGCGGCGATTCGCAGTGCTGAAATAACAGGTTAGCTCGAGCCGGTCGACGGCGACGAGGACGAGGACGAGGGACGAGGGGTGGGGACGGGAGCAGGGGGAGTGGAAGATGGGGCAGTGGAGAACGAGAGAGGAGCCGAAGAAAGAGGCTGGCTCGGGGAAGAAGGGTGGGGAAGATGAAGAGCGTTGGAAGAGAAAGGCGAGGAATGTGGAAGACGATGCGGGGAAAGATGAAGAAGACCACGTAGAGGACCGTGGAGGACGAGGACGAGGATGAAGGAGAAGAGGAGGAACGGCAGAGGATAGGAGGAAGATGAGGAAAAGGGTGGAAGACGAGGAGAGGGGGAGTGGTTCGGCTTGTAGAGGCACCGGGTTTCTATTTATACCGCGTCACCGCGGATCAAAGATCCTAAGAGTACGTGTAGGGCCCCCGTCAAGAAGCTTCTTCTTCTTCTGATGATGATGATGATGATGATGATGATGATGGTGGTGGTGGTGATGGCGATGGTGGTGGTGGTGGTTCTCCTTCGTGTTGCTTTTTGACCGATTGTTGAAGTTGGATACTCGACGTTGTCCTCTTGGAAGTTGTTAAACGAGGGATTTCGGCAACCACATTCTTTATATTTGCAGGAAATATATTTTTGTTGACAAGTCACGCCTCGCTCGAAACGCGATACGATTTCGAATCTCTTAAGAATGGGAAAACTTTAATTTCGATCTTTAAAATTCTCCCGTTCGTTGCCGAGTTGCACAGTCATTCTTCGTAACAAGATACCATTTCTCGTATCTCTCTCCCATATATATAATATATATATATATATCCAACCACCCAATTTCGAATCTCTTCATCCTCCCTCCTCGCGAACTTTTCCCCCTCGTGAAAAGGGGAAGAAGAGACGAACGAACTGTATCGTTCCATCACGATCCATCCACGTCTCGGAACGGGCGTCTCAATCCGCGGAGGAGGGCCGATGCCCCGTTTCATCAAAAACTGCAGGGCAATAAGTCGAAAATCGCGGCAGCTGCGGCGGATTCTCCTCCCCTCCCTCTGTTTCCTCTCCTCCGCCCCATTCGTCTTTCGCTCACGGCCGAGGAACGGAACGGTCGCCTCTCGGTCGGTGCTCATTGTGTGCAAATAACGACAAACCACTTGTTTCTTTGGATCGTGCCGCGGAGCGCAGGTTCGATCGTGCCTCCTCTCGTTAACAGTTCCTTCCGATTTCGTGCTTCTATTATTAAGGATCGGGGGGGAGCGCGTCGGATCGCCCCCCGTTCGATTATTCCACTTGTTCCCTTCGATTTATTGCCGGACAGCCGCGCGTCTGCCCCCTTCGATTTGTCTTTCGCGCGGCGAACCCCTTCCCCCGATCCGTCGCGGAAGATAATGATGACGTTATTGGATCCGGCGAGATTCGAATTCGTTGATGATTCTTTCTTCGAGAGGAGATACGGTGGATTGTAAATTCATGATCGATCGTGCTCTTTCACCTGTAAATAAATAAATAATGGCGTTAATTGAACGATACAATTAGGTGTCTTTTTCTCGTAGTCAAGGTTTCTCACGATAACGTGGAGATTCGAAGATGACGATCCTTTGGAGGAGATTTTTGGTAGATATTCTAAATTCTTATCTGTGATATTTCTAAGTAGATATTTCTCACGATGATTTGATAGCTTTTTTAGAGAAGAAATGTCTTGGATGTTGTTTAAATTCTGATGGATGATTTTTTACAAGATGTGGAGATGGTATGAGTCGTACAATTAGCTATTTTTCATATCTCTTCGATAGTGTAAAAATTTGAAAATAACGATGTTGTAAATTTTATAATAACGTAGAGACTGGAAAATGGATGATAGCTGATTAGAATAAACGTTGTAGATTCGAGGATCGATTCGATCCACCTTTCCAATTCACAAACACACAAAAAAAAAAAAGAAACAAATAACAATAACGGTGATTAATACGGGGGGGAAAAAAGAGGAGAATTGTAAGAAGAGAAAGGAAAACAAATTTCCCAGCAGCCAGATGATTGGCGCTGGGAGTGGAAGGAGAATAAACGCGCGACGTGGTCGTGAAGCGTGCTCGTAAGTATGTACGTACGTGGCAGAAAATCACGAAGAACCGTGGAAACCTTCCTGGTGATTACAGTTAGCCCATTGTTAGCACCGTGGGCTACGTGTTAACACTTGGCGAATGGCGCGCACTCGTTAACTGACCCCTCGCTCTCTGCCAATGTCACGTTCACGCGATTAGAAAACGCTAATAATTAGCCGAGCGGAAGTGTCGTCGCGACATACGCGCGAATTCGGTCTATTACTCCTCCACTCTGACAAGTTCGCCCTATTTTCTTCCCACGATTATCTTCCCTTCGCACCTAAAAATTTCCGATCTAATGTCGAAACAAAATCAATTAATTCCACGCTTCTATTTCTAAGAATACGAGGAATATTCGAAATATTCGCGGCAAAGATGTACTTCTTAATAAAAAAATATATCCCAGGATGTATTTGTTATCCTATCTGAAAGAAACAATTCTGGACATCGATCCTTCTTGCAACGATAAAATAATGATTCTTAAAGAAAAAAGAAATACTCGTTTCACTGTTTTTAATCCTCGATGAAAAGATGAAACTTCCAGAGAATATCGAGAAATTTCCAGAGTACATCCATCTATAATTGGATAAAAACGCAAGATCATGTTTCGTGGAAAAATTCATCTCGTAAAGGATAAAAAATATTGTTCGAAATAGGCTTGGTCGTGCGTGAAAGACACGCGTGTAAATTCGAAATCTGTGGATTTCCGGGTAGATCGGATTTAGATCCGTAGCGAGGGGCAGGGATCGGGTAGACGGAAATTCCATCTCGAAGCGAGTCCATCGTTCCTATGGAACGTCGCACGGTGCGGGGACAGTGTCGTTGGAAGCTTGTTAACGAGCCTGACTTTTGACACATAATACACCGCGAGTATTACTATACCAATTTGTCGTAATTCGAAATTTATTGGTCAACCATCGTAAATCCTTTAATTACTTTATCCCAAAGAAAATATCTTGTGTTAGATCGAAATAACGTTTCACCGTTCGTACCGTTTCATATTATACGATCCTCGCACGTCTGGAAATTACTCTGACGCCGTATACCACACCGATTCATATTTATTCCGTCCGATTCCCGTTAATTTATTCCCGATCCGTATGCAAGCTACGCCTTTTGCCTTCCGCGATTTTCCTCGCCGAGCCTCGCGAGAAAGGTTAATTTCCCCGGGAACATTCGTATTTTTCTCGCATCGAATATGTGAAAGTGCTCCAACCCGAGTTTCCGTAACCGTTAATCCGATTCTAAATCGAACCTAGCCGATTGATTTATCCCTTTATCTTACCTCGATAATTGACACCATTGGATTCGTAGATATCTTTTGATAAAAAAAAGAATTGACTGCTCGTTGGAGATCGAGCAAGGAAATTACGGGGGGGAAAAATGAACGAAAGAAACGCGTAGACATTACACTCTCGTACTCAACATATCAACCCTAACCCCGAGGTCATTCAATTATTCGATTCCTTTCTTAACCAAGCGCGTAATATCCACTCTCCTCCCCTCCTCCTCTTCCTTAGAAACTAAGGACGCGAATCAAGTGGAAAAAAGCGGAGAAGACGACGCGTGCTCTTCTACTCGCGCGCGTCCTCTTCCAGTTTACACCTGTTTCCTCGGTTTTTCACGGTATCGATCACCAGGCCGATTAATCGTTGGAAAGGGAACGGGCGCAAGAAGGCAACGTGGATCCGTACGTGCTCGACGTGCTCTAGGGCCGTTAATGTTCCCAGGAGGATCTATTGTCGGTAAAAGACGGCACGACCGGAATGTCATTATGTCCGTTTTGAAATTATTATCCTTAACGGATGAGCCGAGCCGGGGAACGGTTAAAAAATGGGCGAAACCACGCTCACGCGTTTCCCATATTAATCGACGCTTCACGTGTACGCGCGCCTTTTATCTTTTTTTCCTTTCTCTCTCGTCTCTCGAGAAAGACCGTTATCTATCGATCGATAAAATTATCATCTAATAAATAATCCGAATGTTATAGAATTTAAAGTTCACTTTTATTTGTCGTAACCACTGCTCCATAGTTGCTATTCGTTTTTCTTCGATTCGTTCAGCTAAACCCGTACATTTTTATTTATTGTTCTCACTGCCTGCTGAATGATCCAAGTTCTAACAAAAATTCAATTTGTTAGTTAAGCTCTTCGTGATATTACTTTCCTCTTCTTCTTCTTCGTGCTGATAAAAATGTAATTTCAAGTCTCCAACGAGGATAATTATTACAAATCGGATATTCTCTTGTTCCAACAACTCGCGAACGCCATCTGCAACCGGAGAGGGAGGAAGCACGTGACACGCGTAATCGGTGTTTCGCATCGATACACCGGAAATGGCTTCCATACGCGAAATATATCCCGCTCATAATGTTGTCCAACGACTCGTAAAGATGATCGAGGTGGCCACCGGTTCGCCCGTTGAAAAAATTTCGCGAAATACGTCGCGTCTCCCGACTGTGTGGAAACATTAACATTCGCGCGTTTTTGCGCCCGCGTTTAACGGTCGCCATTCACGCGGCGATAAATCTCGTTGGAATTCATTATAACCGCCGGACGATAAAATTCGATTCTGAACAAACGATCTCTCTCTCTCTTGCCGTTCCTGGAGCAGAACGTCGATTTTTTCAAGAATTGAGAAGGATCGACGCTCGTTAGTTGGCTCGTTGATTCGTTTCTCTTTGGAGGATGACGTAGAGAAAAGTCGGATCGACTAGGAACGAAACGATTTTCCTCAAAGTCTCGAGAGATAAATCGAAAGTTTGGAGAATTTTCAACAGGTCGTTTCGATCGGCGCGATGTAATCAATTGGTTTTGGAATTGGATTGTTCAATCGAGCAGGGATTCGAGTCGGCGTTAAAAGGATTCTTCATTTTTCTATGCTCTACTCGTTATCGGAGTCTTTGCTCTAAAAGTTCTTCCATTAGACTTACTTCGATAAGAAACTGTTTTTGTGCCCTGCGATTATCTTTCGAACGATGGATCGAACCTTTTGAGGCAGTGTAATTTTATATGGATAGACTGTGAAAAATATATTTCGCGGATTAAAGTAACGAACTTAATAAACGATAATTTTAATTCCAGTATCCGGTCGGGTAATAAATTCGTGGAAAAATATAAACTAGAATTTATCGTTAATGGAACATTTAGAAGGAACAAGATAAAAAGGAATATCGTGGAATACCTTTCGAAACATTATTATTCCATTATTTCGGGATAATTTATTTGAAGAAGATCGATAATTTTAACCTAAATTATATTATTATATGAAACAAATTACAACCCGATGATGCGATACGTAATTTTTATCCCTAAATTAACTTCGAAAACGTGGAAATAAAAATAAATTTATGCTAATTTTCTCGGAAAGATTGTGTTTATTCTGCTTAAAATATATATAAAACCTCCGATTATTTCCGAGGAAATTGTTCTTTAATCGTCCAAGGAAAGGTTTAAATGGCAGTTAAATCTGAAACTTGATTCTCGCAAGTCATGCCTCCGTCCCAGCTCCATCCTCCACCAAGATCGAAGTATGCACACTTGCAAGGCCGAGTGTAATAGGTTTCCTGGATTAGCGGACTGGTTTTTCCTTAATTAGAATCTGTCGTTATGATCCCGCGCATACGCATGATGATCATTCAAGGGAACAAGTTCTATCTTCGCGAGGAGTGCGTCAAAAACAAGTTCAAGAATCAACGAAATTAGCATTAGCCGACTATTTATACCTCGATGTACGATCTCTAAACTCTGCACGCATCGTAATAAACGGTGCCACCGATAATCCCCGAGATTGTCAACACATGGGTCCGAGCACGATCGAAATAAAACTCGAGACGTCATCCCCTGATGGATAGACTCGCTATTCGTAAAAGTTCCAGGGCAACGAAACCCCTCCTCTCACCGTGCCGTCACCAAAGCCGTCTGAACGCATAGTCCGATCCAGGGGAAGAGAAAGGAAGGGGGAGAAGAACGGCCTAGGGCCTCGAAACCGTATCCGGGCATTTGGATAGCGACCACCTTCGATTCACTTGCACGGTCGAGTCCGTTGACCGAAACGGCGCGTATGCAAAGCGTAGAAAGAATTACCGTGGCGGATACGGTAGGTGGACCGTGCCAGTAGTGGGCCCTGTGGGAACACACGAGAGACCAGGAACAAACTGCGATTTTATTATAATCGCGCCAGACCTGTCCTTACGTCCTTTCCTTTTTCTTCCTGCTCGGGCAACCGCCGCCGGGGTCCTTGCCTGCTTAATGGCGACCCATCGCCGGTGCCGCCCTCCAACGCGTCGCGCATCCGCGATGTCGTTACGTTATCGGAAACCACGAAAAGAAACCTCGGCGTGTGTCGTTGTGTTCCGTGCAGGGTCCAAGTAATAGTCGCCGAGGAGGTGTTGCCTATTTTCGAGTAAATGAGACGACGATCAACTCGTTAACCTATATTTTGCATATTTTTACGTTCTTCTCTTTTATCCTCTTAATAATAACAAGTTCTTGTTTCGACTGTTTTTCGAACCAATTTAGGATATTATTAGGATATTATTACGAGTTTGAACCAGAGTGTAGCATATTATATTAGGTTAGCTTTCGAAGGAGATATTCTATCGATATAAGAGAGTTTGGTGATTTCAAAAATTCGGGTGTGGAAATGAGAATCTTGAAAATGGATACTAAAATAGATCGAAATCCACATTGAACAGAGATAAATTGAAAGCCAAAGTGGAAGCAGAGTTAGAGTAGTATCTCGAAGATTTTCAGATATTTGAGCGCAATTTGGGTAAAGTCAACCGACAGAGGATCGAGACGATACGAGATTCATTTTTGAATAGAATTATAACCTGTGATGAGATATCGAAAATCGAATAAACGAATGTCGAAACCATCGTTCACGGCCGAAAAAAGTTATGGTGGTTTGTAAAAATAATTATTGATTAAATATGGATCTATTCTTCTGCTCGATCATCGTCGATTCACCAGATATTTTACCAAATCGATTGTCATTGCTTCGCCATTTGTTTTTTTAACAAAATAAAATATTCGACTCTCGAGAAGATGTAATCGCAGCATTCGAAGAATTTCTTCCCGCTAAAACAATAAAGTTTTATAAAGATAAAGCATATCGGTTGTAATCTCGATCGAAAGAAAGAAGATTATAGTTTCAAAAACGATCTAATAATAATAGTAAACCATGGTACGAAGAAAAAGATCGATGGAAAACGTTCCGTCTTCTTATGTATTGTTGTCGCTCCGGTAAATGAATCCAGTTACACGAATACATTCCCATATATGAAGCACGAGAAGAATATCGATAGCAGTCTACTTTATTATTAAACTTTCGCAATTGCAAGCAGCAAAATCTTACGACAGTCATCGATTAATTTACCGAGCAATCGGAAGAGAGCCAAGGATCCCACGGCATTGGGGTCACGGTGTCGTTCTCGAGCGATGGATCGTCGAAAAAAAGAGAAGACACTCGATAAACTCGCTTTCGTCGTTACTTTTGCCATCTTACTTCCACGCTCGATCTACCTCCCTATTTTATATTTTTCGCGAAACTCGAGTCGAACGAGAAAAACGTTTCATTGAAATATCGAAACGGCCGCGTAGTCACGATCCAATAAACCGTAAAACTGGTTTCCCCTATTCAAATTCCCCTCCTCCGCTCGTTCTCCCGTGATTTTTCCTATCCTTCCACGATCCTCCTCCCCCCCACGATCACTGAATCGTTTCAATGAATCAACCGAATATATATATATATATATATATATATATCGGATTTACGTGGGTGATTCAACCGGTACGATCGGGCCTTTTTGCTCGAGGTACGTTCCACGAAGAAGAAGATGCGGGAAGATGCGGTGCCCCTTTCGGAACGTGCGCCCGTGTTTTCCCCCGACGTGACTAATTTCGTCGCGGACGAGCGCGTGTTTCTCGATTCTTTATTGCGTAGAGAGAGGGGGGGGGGGGGGCAGGGTGTAATCGTTATTAATGTTCTGCGGTCAAGTATTCTTGCGGTGTAAGATCCCGTGTCGGGATCGTCTCCGAAACGGTGTTGTACGGGGAATTATGGTTCGGGTTAGAAGATGGTGGAAGCGGAGAGATAAGAGGGAGGGAGAGAAAGGGAGCGGTTTGGAGGAACGAAGCGCTTCGACGAAGTCGCGGCGGAAGGAAGTCGGATTAGATTCGTTCGAGGAACGGGCCGAATTAATTAGGCCGTTCGAGGGAAAAGTTTATCGAAAAGAATTTCGTGGAACAGGATGGAACGGTGTTTCGATATTTCAAGCGAAAGGAATTTAATCTCGTTCGAATTTTTGTCGCGTTTTGCGTGGAAACGGTTTCGAGATCGCTGATTCGAAGATCCGTCGAACGAGAATTGTTGTCGACTCGTGGAAGAAATTATGACGGAGCATCGTTAATCGCGAAACTATTTACCCTTCCGAATTTTTCATTTGTTATTTATTCCGTGACGCGCGTAACGTTCCCGTGTCATTTATCCAGCAGCTGCTTGTCCGCAAACGAACGGCACCAGAAGCGGCAAAAACGGAATTGGGGAAAGAGAGTCCCCTCGAGCGTGACGATCGGACGATCCGCGTTTCGTATTCGGCCTTCGCTAGGACGTCGAGAGATCGATCGATTTACGGAGCGCAACGCTTTGATCAAACTCCATTTTTTCTTCTTCTTCTTCTTCTGTCGTCCAACGTAAAAGAATCTATCGTAATCGAGAGATGGATTCGATCGTGGGTCGGTTAATTTCATTTCGGCGAACGTGATCGAAATTTCTTTCTGTCTCGTGGCAAGCTATGTTCATCTACGAGATATTGGGAAGAGTCGAGAAGATGCGAAAGGAGTTTGACGATTTTCGGCCATCGAAAAGAGAAATACCGAAGAGAAGAGAAGAAAAGAAAAAGTTTACTGCCGTTACCAATTATCATTGATTCTCCATGGAAATAAATCACCTCAACAACGTTATCGTTCCATCTCTCACCCGAGACCGTCGTTATTATCGTCCACTCATTTCGCGACGACACCTTGGCCAGTTTGTGCGGGACGAAATCGGCCATTTCGTGAATACCGGTATTCGATGTTCGCTGTATTCTGGCTCCCTCCGTGCGGAATCATAACGGTGTTTCTTAAACAGAAAGAGAGGGGTAGGGAGGGAAAAAGGGGGGGAAAAAGCGAGGTGACCGAAGGGGAGGAGAAAAAGCGAAGCGTCGCTCATTATCTGGAACGCTCGTGCTTCCACAAAAACGTAGGATCAAATTGCCTCACGTAGACGCATGGTGCCCGGGACCAGTTGAGTGTCTTCGGTTTTTTGCCGTCCCCTAGCGGTATGGAATGTTTCGATACGATGTAAGCCTTCGGCCGACTTCGAAGACGATTCCGATGGAAACCGGAGAATCAGATCGGCCCCTCCCCTCTCCTCCTTTGTCCTCCTCGGACGAAACTCGCATTATTTCCAACATTTTGACTCCCCTCCCACATATTTTTTTCGTCTTCTCTACTGGATTCGTCTCGAATTATTCGAAACTTTGGAATTTTTGATCTTTGTGGATATTTTTTAATCTTTGCGTCGTATCCTCGATTAAACGACGAAGTCGAGTAAACATTCTTTTTACAAAGATTCGGAGTGTCACGTTATCGGAATAAGGAGAGGCGTTGCACGACAACCCGTCACCGCAACCCGGAAAATCGATATTAGACGATAATGTAATAAAGAAAAAGGAAGGGAAAAAAATATCCAATAACCCAGGAGCTAGTAAAAAAGGAGTCTATCGTTCACCCATGAAGAATCCGCCGTCGCCGCGGCAACGTCTCCCCGGCGTATATCAAACAACCGTACTAAAAGCCACATTTTCCCAACTTCGAAACTTCATCGAGGATAAACCCTGCCAGACAAATTGCCCCATCCAAACTTTCCCCGCATTTTCAAATACAGCGCCGCCAAACTTATATAACTTATATAATAATCCCCACAATCGATACGCTCGCCTCTCGATTAAATAATTCCCGATACCGTAATTTCGAGAAGATAACAAAGAGGAGAGAGAAAAAAAAGGATCACGAAAATAGCCGTTCAACGATCCCATTTCCATTCCCTACTCGAAACCACGATCATCGCGACCTTCTTTATTCGCGCCGCGGCTCGAGATGGCGCCATCCCGTCCGTTGTCGGGTTCGGGAAAAATCAGGCGGCCCGTTTGAATTCCTTGGCCGATTCCCTGGTAGTTCGTTATCGGAGTTGGTGGATCGAACGAGATCCCGCCACCGGGAGGAGGAGGAGAAAGGGGGATATAGCGGGCAGAGACGGCGGGTTGGAAATGGCCGCGAAGAAGAGAGGGAAGGGCGGCTGGCGCCACGGAGGCACAGGATCGGCCGAGCGTAACGGAAATATGCGAGACACATCGCGCTCGCCAACGGTGCGTCTAATCCGATCGAGATTGCCGTGCGTTCCGCCGATTCGTGGCCCACCGTTTCCGCGATAAGGGCAAATCCCTCGGTGCATTTACGAGGGATCACGAAATTCGAAGAAATTTTTCGAAATTGAATCCGATTCTGATCGGCCACCCGTAATCTCTTGTTCTCGAAAGACGAGTATAAAAAGTCATTGACAAGTCGTTCGTGAATTTCTAACACGAAGCAATTACTCGATTTTAAAGAAAGAGGAAACTTTTCGATGATTTATAACGATTTGAATTGAAATTTAAACGCTTCTCAATAAATTTGAAATGTGACAGTTCTCTGCTTACGTACGCCTATTTTCTTCAATTATTTATAAACGTAGAAAATTTAACGCATAATTGGAATAACTCGAGCGACGAGTGATTTACGCTAGATTACCTCCAATCTTAATAAGAACGCATTATTGATTTGTGAACAGGTTCTCAGATCCTCGTCTCAAAGAAACCATCATTCTTGGTTGATTACGGCCGAAAGATATTCTCCCAATGGACGACGCCGGTTGCCAAAACGATGTCAGAGTCGAACTGGTGTGCACGGCGATGTGATGTGAGAATCGCAGTTTGGAATTCCACGTAGAAGAAGAAGAAGAAGATCTTAAAGGATCGAGGAGAGAGCTGGATCGCTTGGCAATTTTTCTTTGGTGCGTGCCAAGTGTCGCTAAGGTAGCGACGCGGTTGTATTTTTTAAACAAAATGTCCGCCGTGCGTTGCGTGGCGCGAAAGATAAAAATAGGATGGTGGGATCTTTATATCTGCTGGCACGGTTCCGCGAGCACGTCGATCAATCGTGGTCTGGATGATCGTTGATCGCGACGCTTTCTGGCAATGGCGACTACCACTACTCCCTCTCTTTCTCTCTCTCTTCCACGTCCACGCTCTTCGACGCTTTATCGTGACTGTAATGATTATTCGCCTTTTCGCGGATAAACTCTCGCTTCTCGCAAGAGTAAGTTTCCAGGATTTTTAGAAAACGTTGGAAAATGTTGGATGCAAATTTTTGAAGAGACGCAAAGACGAAATAAATAACTGTCGGAGATTCTTCGAATTAGAAAGAAAGGTATTCGATTTGTTTCGAATCGTTATCCAATTAACTCGTTCTGTGGAAAAATCCGTCGGGGGGAAAAAAAATATTCCCCTCGAACCTGTGACATATTTTCATTGGCACGAGCCCCGACAAACATTCCCAAAGGCAAACAAAAATTATTGAAACAAACATTCCCAATATTTCCAACATATTCCTAAAAAAAAAAAAAAAAAGGGAAATATCAAATAAATTTCCTCTCTCGAAAATAAATAAAAAAAAAAAATCCGCGATTGTCGTCGCGCTGGACGGCAATACAAACTCTCCAAAAATCCGTCACAGAAATTCGAAAACGAAATCGATGACGGCCGGCCATAAATAAATTTCCCGTGTGCGCGCGAATGATTTGCAATTGGGACAAAATATGCACTTCGATAAACTCGTATTAAACCACCTCTCGATTCCGCAAACGGAAGATATTCCTCTCACGGCCACCGAATTCGATTATCGTTCGATTCGCACACGCGCTCCTTCGCCTTAAAATCCAGACGAATGTTGTTTATGCGACGTGGCTGGCCCAACAGGGGTGGAGAATTTCGATGGTTGGCCGAGAGAGAGAGAGAGAAAGAGAGAGAGCACGGATCCCCTCGTAAAATCAATACTCGCACACACCTCACCCTCGTTGTCATAGGTCCAGACTAGGATTATCGTTTATTTCGGTATTTAACGTTGCCCCGGCAAAATAACCGACCCTCCACCCTTTTGTATCCGGGATTAAACGGGACCCGAACATTTATTAGGCGGCAAATTAACGTTCGTTAAATGTTTTCGAGATTCCGCTTAATTCCATGGAGAACGCGCCAACGTTAATTTTATTTTATTCCAATTTTTTTTTTGATTTTAATCGCGTTAAACGATTTTCTTTGAAATCTTTGAACCTTTCGCTCGAAAGCTTCGTTTCGACGATGTCGACTCTGATCCGCGCGTACTTTATATTCGCGGCACTGAAAATTTGAATTATTGAATTTTTTTTCCCCGATGATATTAAATATCACTGTGTTATCACGTATGAAATATTTCCTTTTGCGTTCCAATTGATTATAATACGATTAATTAACCTTTCCAACGACGCTGTTTAATTTTTAAATTAAAATTATTCTAAATTAAAAAAAACAGAAAAGAGATTAAAAGGATTCTCGATAATAGAAACAAAAGACGGAAAGTATGGACAAATATTTCGTTTTACTTGATGCTTTTATATCTTATAACACCTGAAGAGATACCTCTCTTTTGTAAATGTTGGAAAGAGATCGATCGAGGCCAACAATTCGATATTCCACTCTCGCTCCTCGATGATCGTAAAACGATACAAGCCTCCAGACTCCTCAAACTTATTCCAACCTTCTCTGCCCAACCTTCATCTCTAATTTTCAATCCAATCTTAACCGTATATCCAAACTATGCCCAAGAAGCTCAACCATTCGACAACAGCCCCCGAAATTTCTCCCCGAAAACGTAAATCGACGCGTGGTTGCAGCAACCTCGCTTTAGGCTTTCTTCTCCTTTAATTCCTCCTCGAGAGAGCTCCCTCGAGCGAGTAAAGGAATCCACAAGCGTGCGACGCGAGTTTAATTACGCCATCTTCACCATCCGTGGTGATTCGCCATATTTTCACGGGTTGGCGAGTTTCACCAACCGTGTTCTCAATCCGCGTGGCGTGGAAAAGACGATCGACGAAGGAGCTTCCCTCGAACGTGGAATTCATTCTGCTTGAAATCAGAGGGTGCGAATGAATATTCCTCGAGGAGCGAGTAATTATCATTGCCGCGTTATCGCATATCTACGAACGAACAGTCGCACGATGAATAATAATAATCCGCGGCTGTTGCCACCTCGATTGCCGCCATTTCGTTTCTGTTGAAAATTGGACGGCGCACAGAAAAACTCCCTCTTCGAGTTTCCCCTAAAAATGAATTGAATTTGATTACATATTATACGATATTTTTTTAATCGTTAATAATAAAATTATTACTTTCAATTTCGCTATTTTTTAAATCTCATTAATTATTAGTAATTTTAAGTAAATATTAGATATTTCATTTTGATATTTTTTTTCATCTTATATTCGAGAAAGGCTTGAAGAATATAACGTGAACTTCACAAGATGGTGGTTTTTAAGAGGATCCGTGAATTTTTCCGGACTTATCTAAAAATATCAGCGACGTGGAGCGATAAAATATTTTCCTCGGATTCATCTTCGGTTTTACCCGCTTCTTTATTTTGCGGAAAACGAGGCATATAAAACTGTTTATGCGCAATCAAGGAGGCAGGGATACTGCCTCCTTATCGCCGGCTGGTGCAACAAGGTAAATCAATAAGAACATCGAGTGGGCAAGACAAATTGATAATGAACAAGTTTAGGCTCTCAGCTCGACAAGCTGACGATACGTGCGTGATAAAGATGGGATAGGACGAGATACGTTAGGGAAAGTATAGGGACGAATGCTATACGATCTCGCTTGCGACCGTTCGGATTAGATGGACCTCGTAACTTGCCATCGGATGATAGACTTCGACGCGGTTCACGGTATATGAACTGGCTCAACATGGAACAGCCGTTAGTCCGCTTGCTTAAAACGATTACAAAGGAATTGGATTACAACGATTGTTTAGAAGATATATATATTTTGAGAGAAAGTGTAAGAGGAACCGATCGCTGCTTTGGGATAAACAAAAAGAAATAAAGACGATTGTGAGTGAAAAGGATATTAGGTTGGGAAGAAAGTTCTTACGATTTTTGTTATTTTGATTTTAAATGCTTATTCTCGATTAAGTTGGTGTTAAATTACATTGACTTTTCAAATTAGTTTTTCTGATCTCTTAGATGTTGAAAAGTGATATCAACTTTTAGAACCATTAACTTACTGCCACAATGAAAAATTTCGAAGGCTCGAAGACGAAATGCTTCGAATCCCAGAGAGATGTTGAAACGACATTCAACGAGTTTGTCTCCAGAATTTTATTCGTGATAAAAGTGTTTCGCGAAAGTGTATTGATTGCAATGATCTTTATTTTGATTAATAAAGTTTTGTTCAAGATATGTGAATTCGATAGTTAAAAACTTTCTTTCCAATCTAATATAATCGATCGTTAAACATATCATTACCCATACGATGATTTCGTGTGGATCGTTAACAGTTTGTCGAGAGAATTAATACAGGCGATATAATTATATTCTTAACTTGTTGTTCCAGGATAAATTGAATCTTGTAAATAAAAACTTCAGAGCGATAAAGAATATTTTTCCTCGCTGTTGGAGAGATATGAAGATGTTGTGCTAATATGCATAACTAGTAAGTAATGATAATCCAAGATGTAAATCTTGCTCAAACATTGCATGGAGAACCGCGAGACAAGATCTACTAATTACCATTAACAGATTCGATGTACAAAGAAAACGTAAAACGTTTTAAGTAAACTGTTAACTCGAGTAAAGAGACTGCTACATTAGTAAATTAAATTTCTCCATTATCCAGTATTAAATTCATTATTAAAAATTCATATTATTAAAACAGAAAAATATCATTAAAAATATATATATATGCATTAGAAAATAAGTAGAGAAACGGAGAATATTTTGATGAAAAAAATGTCTACTTAATAATTTATAAGAGGAGAGCATTGAATTACACAGAAATAATCAGTTTGATGAACGCATAATTTTCTTCACGCATTGCAATCGCACCGGGTGTGATTGTATACAACCGTGGACGGTAACAAACGGCAGGATTAATTAGAACTGGGATTAAAGTTTAAGCCGTAACCTTATAGAGGGGCACGAAGAAGTGTAATCTCTGTCTTCGGTTTATTCATTAGCATGGCAACCGGTCGCCCTCGATAGCGGCTAAATTAACGTAATCGCAACAATAACACGGCTGTTAAGTCTCCTCTTACCTCGTTACGGATGGTTATAACCACGCCTCGTAAGAAATACGTACAACTGCGAGCTTACCACGCTTCGTAGATTCGTGGTAACAAAGTGTAACGATCGAATCGTCGTCGTCGTCGTCGTCGAGGTTTTCGTTCGACGTGAAAAACACCCGTTTTCGCGAATATTTTTCTCTCACGAATATAAATCAACACCATGCGGAGATCCTTCCTCTGCATACGATTATTATACTCCTTCGTATCTACTTTGCATATCTATATCGAACAGATTAATCTTTCTCTCGAGGGAAAAATGGAACCAGAAGAACGGGGGGAGCAAAGTTTTTCTTCCCGTTTCTTTTTTCTTTTTTTTTTTTTGTTTGTAGAAAATCGTTCAACTGGTTATAAATGGAAATGGCGTAATAAAATATACGAGTGAAGATGATAATTTGAAATATTTAATAGTGTCGATGGAAAAATAGTATAATTCTCAATACTCGAAATGGAAATGTAACATTGTTCCCCTTCATTTGATACGACATATATATATATAAATTATCTTACACTCTATAAAATGAAGATTTTAAAAACGATGATCAAAGATCGTCTCTCGTTTTAAAAATTATTTCCCGTATTAGAAATTTTGTTTCATTTTTCCCATCCTCTTCTTTCCTCATTCCTTAATAATTACCTTACACTCTATAAAATAAAAATGTCGATTTTAAAAACGATGATCATCAAAAGTCGATGTCATCAACGTCTCGAATCAAATACTCTTAACTTCCCGTATTAAAAATTTTGTTTCATTTATCCCCTCTCCTTCCTTCATTCGATAAATTACACTCTATAAAATAAAGACACGTGTGTCGATTTAAAAAAAAAAAAAAGAAACGATATTCAAAGGTCGATATCGATATCGATATCGTCTGGAATATCTGCAATCGTTTATCCGTGAATCGATAGCACTATAAGGAGGGGCCGTTATCAAATCCGAGCAGTGGCTCGGAAAATAGCAGATCGCGAAAATACGATCCTCGGGGGTAACGTACACTCGTCCTCCTCCTCGTTCTTACCTTGGAGCGAGGCCGTGCCTCCAAGGATGGCGAGAAACCGTTCCTCGTGAACTTCTTGAAACGAACGAGCCGTGTGATTGGATTGATAATCTATGGGGGACCCCATGGGGCATCAAATATAATGGCTTAATTCGTGTAACGGACGCAAGAAGCGATGATCCGGCGGTACCGGTATCGAAGCCCACCGCATAACAAAACCGCAATGATGTCTTGCCGAAACGATACCGTTACGTTTTCTTAAACAATTGACCAGGTTTTTGTCCCATGTCTCGGAGAAAAATATCGGACGATCGGGCGAGACGACACGCCTCTGCCTCTTTTTTTAATTCATCCGCCCGAGGATTAAGAAATAAAGGAATTCATCGTTCTTCCATGTATCGATTTTGCGACTCGAGGATTGAATTAAATCAAGGCGATGACTATCGATCGATCGATATTATATTATTTCTTTTAGGGAACGTAGACATAGACAGCTCGTAAAATGTGTTTGCCTTTAAATTCTTCAACTTCTAGGAGGGATTTTTTTTTTTTTTAGAAACAGAGATAGAGATAGAAGAAGTCGAGATCGACTCCAAACACGGGAGGATGAAACGACGTGCCATTGAGAGCTAGTATGTATTTTTTTCTTCTTCTTCCTCTTCTTCTAAACGTTCTTTTTCCCGGTACACGATAGATAATCATTAACAGGAGGCACGGGCTCGTGGTTCACGGAACGGCGCAAAAATAATCGTTTGGCTTCTTCTAATCCTCGCCTGTAAACGTGCCGTCATTTGAATAATATACACGTAACCATTTACACGATCGTTCCCTATCCCCCCCTCCTGCTGAAATTCTATCCCGCGTCGCACTCTTCCACGCGTTTAAACTTCATTTCCTTCGATCGAACGAGTCGATGATTCATTTTTCTTCCTCAACGACTCCTCTTTTCTCCTTTTCGAACAACCGAAAAGACTTAAGAAACATCGATCAAACCATTTAATCTCAAACGAAGGAAATTTTTTGTTGTCATTTTTATCAATTTTATCGATTCGAAGAGAAATCTCTTCGAAGACAAAACGACACGCTCAGGCCGTTCTCCTCGACCTTCCGCCACTTCATCTCTCTCTCTCTCTACGAGAATCTTTCGAGAAGATTCGTATCTCCGCGATCCTTTCTCAAACGTAACCGCAGACGTTCATAAATACGTGGCTGGAAGCGTGCGCATCGAGATTCGCGGTTGCGCAAGATTCGCAGCGCCACCGTCCGACGCACGCACGCGAATCGGTGGAGCCGATGGAAAGATGGATGCGCGGCGAACGAATCGGTCAAAGGAGCGTGTTTCCAGGATGATTTGGCGCGCCTCGAGCGGAAAAACTGTTGGCAATTTCGCTCGAAGGGGAGAGGGGAATCGTGTTCAATCGTAATCACGTTTTACATCGCGATTCTTCCTTCGGGGTCCCTGAACTCCTTTCCGGGCCGATCGATACGAGGCGAGGAAAATCGGCGGAGGGGATTTCTCATTCGTCCGGGGATCCCCTTTGGCGGGGAGCGACGATTCGAACCGCGATCGAATCCACGGGTCTCACGATTCGCGGGAATGCGAATATATTCCTTCCGTTTTCCTTCGCTTTTTCATTCTCGCTTCGAATCCTCTTTGTGTTTGCTCGCTTCGCAAAAGGAGTTGTCGAATTGAGCCTTTTTCAAAATTTCTTCGCGATTTATTCTTCCTTCGTTTCGTTTTCTATTTTCAAGTTGTGGCGAAAATTTATCTTTGAACGTTTGTGAAAGAGGTTTGTTCGTCAAGGAATGGCATATTTCGCGATCTCCTTCTAATGGCCACGCGTGATTCCAGGATGATTGCATATATAAATCGTGCGTAAATTTTCATCCTCGATCGTTTGGATTGGAGGATGTTTCTTGTCTTTGTTTCTTCGAATTTTGCTCGTCGACGATTAAATTAATAATTAAAATTTAAATTTGGAATCGTTAAAATTGCGAGACTGGAGAGAACGGATAGGAAACGATCATTCTTGCGAAATTACAGTTGACATAAATGCTGTCATAATTTGAAATGCTGTCAAAAATTTGAAAATTCAATCTAACGATAACACGATCTCGAGCTTGACCTTGAAATGATTTCGATTTTTTCTTTCCAAATCTCATCCTAATCTCAATTTCTTTCAAATATTTTTAAAGTTAATTAACAATCGTAGCTCTCTCGTGATCGTCAAACGTCGCGAGATAATACAACTCCGAGGCCACGCGAAGGACGAAAGAAAGATCCTTGAATACGATCGAACGAAACGAAAAATGTCGAAAAAAAAAAAATAATAAAAACTCTGCAAAGAGAAAGTTCGAAAAGGAGTACAAGTACGAATAAATTTCAGAAGACGAGGCTCAGCCATCATACGACTGATGATAATCGCTCAATTACCGCGTTAAGTATTCTGTCCGATGATATAATCGATTGTGAAAATCCCAACAATACGTGGAACAATGAATAAAGTTGTTCATAACCAGCGATACACAGGCATTCGATTATCCGCGTATAAAACAGTAATCTAATCTGAATTTAAAATAAGCCTACGCCACAACGCGCAATTTGAAAAGAATAATTATCTTCACATTCGGATAACCATCTAAACGCACAACCTGTAATATCACAATAATTTCACGCGCCACAAATTTTTTTTTATTAAATGTATATATCCTTCAATGCCTATAAAATAAACGTAATTAATTAATCGAGGATTCGATGAGAAATCTATTATTTTTCTCAATTTTCGACAGGTTGAATATACAATCTATGATATAACAATAATTTTACGCGTCACAAATTTTTTTTATTAAATGTATATATCCTTCAATGCCTATAAAATAAACGTAATTAATTAATCGAGGATATTCTACAAGAAATCACCCATCATTTTTCTCAACTTTCGACAGGTTGAATTACAACCTATAATATAATTTTACGTGTCACAATTTTTTTTATTAAATATATATATATTATGTATATTTATTTATATATCGTTCAAGGAACTATTTCAACAACGACTAGGACGGGTACGAGAGATAAACTATGAGATAATTAACTAATCAAGGATATTCGATGAGAAATCGTGCACCTATAATTTTTCTCGGCTTTCGACAGGTTAACAGTCCGTGATTATTAGAGGAAACAGGACAATAGGGGGAGCCAATTAGACGAAATTATACCAATTTCGAGGAATAATAGGCGAAGATTAGTTGGTCGCTTCGAGGAACGGAACAATGAACGCCACTGTGAGCCGCGATAAAACGCGGCTTACACACTCGCCTTCTTGTATTCGCCGTTTTCGATCGTGAGCGGTTAAGGATGCGCGCGGTTGATGGTGGCCGACCGCGAAAATGAATACGCGGTATTTAATCTTCTTTTCGCCGGGGGCTTGTAAACAAGAAAAAGCGGTGAAAGACGCGAGTTTGCTTCGCGCGCATCTCAAACATTAACTGTTTGAACAACAGTCGGCGGTTGGTGTGAAAAGTGGCTGTAAACGCGATCGGCCAACACGTTTTTACACTTTGAGAATTTCGCTTTTTTCCCCCACCCCCTTCCTTCTTTCCTTCCTTCTCCTTTTCTCCATTTCGTTGCGTCAAATTTTCTTCATCGATCGATCAAAAATATTCCTCTTTTCTTTCGATCGTCGTATTAATCGTCAATCGTTAATCGGGATTATTTTTTCGTTTGCGCGACTTTATCCGAGCTACAACCCATTTATATGTAAATCGTTTCGAATTAAATTGGCCGAGTTGAAAATAGTAAAAGGACTCAACAGTGTAATCGATGCATTTTCAATCTTCCTCTTGTAAAACAAACGCACGATCCGAAATAGTAGATAAGTGGGGCCCGGTTTCCTCGCTCGAGAATCCGATTCACCCAGCCGTGTATAATAACGCTGAATTATGTTGTTCGGTATAATTGTCAGAGGCGAAACCCGGCGGTTTAACGGTCATTAACCTTGCAAATTGCATTTGTCGTCGACTCGCAATTTGCACCTGTAAATACCTAAGGGATATTCCGCTCCCGTGCCTCGACCTTATCGTTCCCGATCAAATTGCTCCAGCCAATTTCCTATGATAAATCTCGCGCTATCGATAACTATCGGCCGTCGTATCCTGATGTAATCTCTCGCGAGATTAATTGGAAATTTGTTCGAATTATTTCCTGGGAGAGGAGAGGAAAAGTGACGAAGGAGAAGAATCTTTTTCTGTTTCTTATTTCAGATTAGCCTTATCCGGATGGGTGCAGCTCTTTCGACGATCTCGGAGGAAGATTTTGCGAAAAACAACGCTCTTGCGAAATTTTCTTTTCACGTATCTCCGTATGAGCCAGTGAACTCCAAATCAATCGATGGACGAGCCGCACCAGTTTCTTTGAACGATATGAGGAAAAAGAAGAAAGATAAAAAAATGAATTAAGAGATAATACAGCCAAATTGCTGAAATAGATCTCGAAATATATATATATATTCCGTTTGAACACATCCAGGACTCGGTAGACTCGGTTGTGAAATCCATCAACCCGTAATTACGAGGTCGTGAGATGTTGAACTTCATGAAGTCGAGAGTCGTGGGACCAGTAAAACACCCCACAGGCATGAGATTTCGAGATATGTATATCATTTTGAGGATGCCAGGTGTACCAGGCCACCAATGGGGGGACCCGGTGGGAGAATCACGGAACCATAAGAGAAGTCATGAGGCACAATTTCACATGGATCCGTGTCCATTTCCTATCTTCAACGATATAACCATCGTGGATCAGCTTCTGGAGTGTGCGAATCGCGTCGAAAAGACGATTGCTGCGGAATCCGAGGAATTTTCATTGATGACGTCTCGAGGGAAGGGGTTGTTAAATAAACCTCGCGGAAGGAGTGGTAGAACGGATCCTAAAGAAACGAGGTTTCCCTTCCATCTCGTTTCTCTCATTTCGCAGTAAGAGCTTGCACTCTAACGAGATCCTACGAAGGGATCCCTTCTCCTATTTTTGAGGTGAATAGCTGCGACGACCCTGACCAGAGCTTCTCGAGGATGGCGATGGATCGGCTACTGCTTTCGAACGTAAGTGTGGAATATTTCATTGAGAAGTAGAAAGTAGTTTAGAAATTTTTAGAATTTCTTTTTCGTATAAATTTTCTTGGAAAAGTGGAATATTTTTTTAAAAGGGGAGAAATGTATTTACGTGAATTTTATCGCTCATTTAACAGCTTTCGATAGACGGTTTACGCGCGCTCGCGCTTTCCCATCAACGAAAGTACACGCGTGCGCGTGTATTACGCGCATCCATAAAGTTTTAAAGAGTTAATTTCCTATACACGATCCTATTTAAGCACACTTAATCCATTTACTTTCAATCTCGCTGACAATCTTCCTCGATACCACATCATACCAATTACCATGAAGATTCACGATCGATACCGAACCGCGAGACCCATTGTCTCTGCGCCGCATCATGACAAACGGGATCAGGCGTTAAATTCTCATCACCGCTCGTTTCGCTTGATTTATTTTATGACCCGGCGAAATTTCCGTGATCGAACAACTCGAGTAAAAAGAAGAAAGAACCAGAGGGGGAGAGGAGGCGCTATTCATAAAGATTGAACGGTATACCCTCGCGTATTATCAATGCGCGATATCGGGCACGATAATGCTTGTATCAATAAAATTTAACCATTATTAATAGTTTAAATTTTCTAACTTTTTTACTTTTTAACTTTCTTGGTTACTTTTATTTTTATTAGAGACGTTAGAGATAAAGGATATTTATTGAAAGTGAGATGTGGAACTTTGGATAATCTCGCATTTTGTATAATTGAATAATTTATTTATCGTTCTAATTCGTTCGTTCTTTGATAAAAAGAAAAAATTGTGTCCGTATTGAAAGCAGAGGAATCTATCGTCTCGTTGGAAACGTCGCACGAATCCTCTCGACAATGAATGAAACTGTTTCGGTGATACAGTTTCGAGCAACGGCATTTCACGAGCATCTATTCGCTTTTTTGCCGAGATTCCCTTTTTTTTATTATTTTTTTACTGCTCTGCTCCACTTGCGCTCACCGATATTAAACGGATAATTACAGGGTACGCTTTTTTACGAGAACCGCCTCCAACGTTACTTTACACCTTCGCGTTTTTGTCGGTTGGACACCGAAACCTTTCCGAATAACTGCTTACTGCCGATCCTTTCTTTCATTTGTCTGATTCTTTTTCTTTTTTTATCACAGACGCTCTGCAAACTTCGTTGTTCTACCTTCGATGAGATTGAGATCTTGCATCCAACAAACGATACGATTATCAATCGTTCAATTTAACATTTAAGCGATGAATTATTAAACTGTGAACGTACAGAAAACTCTTCGAGTGAAAAAAAAAAAAGAAAAGATATAGAAACCGATCCCAATTTATCATATCATGTTTTCTATCTCATTCTCTACGAGGTGAGTAAAATATCGGCAGAAATGTTTCTTCCTTCTCTCTCTATGTACATACAGTCAAGTCGAGAAGTAGAATATCTTTGAAACGATAAAAAAACGTGACCCTCCCTCATTGTCAGCGAGGTATCGCTTCGAATATAATACGGGCGACTACATAAATAACGCGGAAACTACCTACCTATCTAGCTAAACGCGTTTAAAATTCTCGTATCGTCAAGCAGTTTCGCGGAGAAATATATAATACCATGCCTTGTGAAATATGGGTGGACAGATATTAAGGAACATCCCTCCCTCCCACCGAGCGCACAATGCACTCGTACCGTGAACAGGGGTGAGCGAAAGGAGGGGGACATTCAAATCGAGCGTCCCCAAAAGAAACTCCTTCCCTCCCTCCTTCCTTAATTCAATGCCTATCGATAACAGATAGGTACATATTCCACCCTTTCTTCCGTTAACCACTTAAAAGGAGAAGGTTGGTAAGAGAGAAGAAGAAAAAATTGAACAAAAAAGCGGTCAAAATACGGTAAAATTTTAATTAAATCGTTGGATCATGAAGAGAGAGAAAGAGAGAGAGAAGGGGTGGGTCAGAGATCTTGGCGGAAAGGCCTCCACTCGAAACACGTCACTCGCACACAGAGATTGCGGGAAATCTCTGAGCCTTTTACCTTCGCAATGTCTCGGTGGTGGTGATTGTTGAACGAGACGGGTTCGAGAGGAAGGGAGGAGGTTCCCTCGTCACGGTCGACATGCACAAAGGCTTAAACGGTAACAGAGCGGAAACGCGTCGAAATCAAACGGCAAGCTGGTGTGGGAGGAAGTGGAGGAAAGGAGGGGTGGCGCGAGAGAGCAATTGGAAAAACGAGAGAGGCGCACGTTTGGCCACCGGACGCCTTCTCGAGGATCCACTTCGCGTCAAAGGGTCCGCTTTCCTTCCATCCTCTCTCTGCCCATATATTCGGTGATCAACCTTCGCCCCCCTGCTCCTCTGTAAACAGAATCACCCTCCCTGAAAGACGAATCAATTTCGTCGACGGTGGAACACCGGCAGAAAGAAAATGCAAGGGGATTGTGCGCGAATCGAACTTGAACTCGCTCGAAACGCGCGTGGAACAGGGTGAGTATGGATCCTCGAGGGTGAATAACGCCCCGTTTGTGCGTTTCAGACATGTGGGTCGATGGGTAATGTCGATGGTTAAAGTAATTAGTCAAATTGTCCTTCTTGGAGGGGGATGTTCGCGCTTTAAGAGACGTTTACGAGCCTTACGTATTTATAATTAGGTGAGATTCGTAACTTTAAATGTAACAACGATATAACATTTCACGTTCGTTTGCTGTTAAAAAATATATTTGAAGAAATAAAAATTAATCGATGTCGAAGAATTCCGCCCTTGGCCCATCTTCGGTTTTAAATTTTTGATAAAATTTCAATTCGAATAACTGGCTACGTAATAGGTTGAGAATGCGTCAGATTTTAGAGGAATTTAGACGCTTTGAGAAGTGTTACAAACCTCGTATTTATAATTAGAAAAGAGTAGTTTTAAATTCATTGCCCTTAAGTATCTTCATTTTTAAACTTTCGATGAAATTTCGATACGATTCTACGTTCGAGTGGCTGGTCATATGCGATCGGTTAGGAATGCGTCGAATTTCAGGGGACCTCGTATTAATTGCAGGCTGTACTCGTTAATTCCATCGATCGAAATGGATTAATTCCGTCCGTCTGCCCTTGCAACGATGCGTATTCTCCAAACGGGATGAAAGCGTTTCGCGTTCCGGGTGAAACCTCGGATCGCGATCGTTCGATTCCCGTGATTTATGCGGTTTCCAGCGCGGAATCGAGGGATTTGCATATGTTTGGAGAAACAAATTTTTTTTTTTTTTATAGATGGAGATATATTCAAGCTTGATTGCCATACATATGCAACTCGATTGGGAGTAATCGATGCGAAAAGTTAGTTTCGAAAGGGACTAGTGGGATACACGGAGAAAGTTTTATTATATCGTTCTTATACACGTCACTGCTCTAATTCTCCACGTGTATTTCATATTTTTCATCCTACGACGAGAAGCGAGAATACTTTGGCCGAGATCGTTCGGAGGAAAAAAAAAAAAACAGAAAGAAGAAAAGAAACTTTTTTCCACCAGTTTACTTTTCAACGTTCTTACCATATTCCAGTCTCTCGTAAATAACGAGGAGGAGGAACGAGGATCTGGCTATCCCGAATGGAGAACGTTTGAAATTAGGTGTATTTATCCGGGTCTGGAGCTTAGACGCTCGACCGAGTGTAACCATTTCATTTCGACGTTTACGAGGGAATCACCCGGGGGACCCCCGCCAATTTGCCCGCCATTTTACAATCTTGCCCATAATAAAGGAGAAACCTCTCTATGGGAAATCGACGAGAGAGCGACGATGCTCTCGCGTCGGCCACCGGCTGATTTATCGTCCCACCACCGAGTTTGTTTCGCCTTGCTCGCCTCGCTTCGTCCCCCTTCCGTTATCGATTCGGATTTGTCGGTGGAGAAGGATGATACGCGCGAATGCAGGATCCGGAGGAACGAATACGCGGACAGTATCGGAGGTTAAACGAGGCAGCGAAAGCTAATTCCATCGACGAAGCACGCGCGAAGCGGGGAGAAAAGTAAAATGTTAATCCCTGGGAGACGCGGATGATTTATCTCGAACGTTCGGATAATTCGAGGAAGGCTTTAATGGACGTACGTAATAATCTCTGTTCAAGACTTCTCGTTCGAAAATCGGCGAGATTTTTCTTTCGAATTCTTTTCATTTTCATAATGTGTTCGTAAATTTGTCTCTCGATTTTTTCCTTTCGAGTTTGAAGAGGAATTTGAAGAGGAATCGATGCGCTTTTACGAGGATATTTTTCGAAATTCTGTTACTTTTTGTAAAAGCGAATAGTATAATTTGATAGTGAATTATATTTATATTATATTTATGAATTTATTGAATTATAGTCGAATGAATTGAGATTAATTATTATTATTTTAACTTTATGAATTAGGATTATTATTTAGTATTTTATACGATAGTTTTTTCTTTGTTATATATTATTTATTACATTCATTGAATTGAATCTAGATTAATATTTTTATACAAATTTAATAAATTTAGAATTCCTTTTTATTATACATATTTCATGGTTGATTATTAAAGCACCTTATGGTTCACTAATTTCATCATCTATTGTATTAAAACAACGAGATTGTGGAATATTACGATTAATAATGATTTCGCTGTTACAATTTATGTCCGCCATCGAAACGATCGGAACGAAAAAAAAGAGAGAACGAAAATGAAACAAGAGACCACCTATATACATATACACGTTACCCTTATTATCAGAATCTCGTGATTCACAAACGATTCATCGATCACTGCCAACGTATCGACCGTCTCCTCGAACACGTTCCCACATCCCCACGGCCCCGAAGGCCTCGTGTCATCCCCCCTCCCCTCCCCGACCTCGCGAAATGAATACACCGTCCTGACGTCATCTTATCCCGGCCGCACATGTCCCGCACAACGCACCACCCCCGCTTCTCTGGGGGCTTCTGCGGTCCTTTGTGATCCCGGTCCCGTTCGCAGATTAATCGGGATCAACGAGCCGATGAGACAGCTGCCGAGGCCAAATAGGATCGAACGTCGCGGTGAATCTCGGAACCCGGTGGCGCACGTGGCCAACCGATCCTCGATCGAGCACACATTTTCCTGCCAAACACATTTTTGCCTTGGAATCCTCGTTGACGGCGCAGATGTTCGAAACGAGATTTTCGGGGGCTTTTCTCCAGTGGTCTAATAATCGTGTGGAAGAGGGAATAATGGATTTTCTTTTTTTCTTTCTCCTCTTCGTTTGAATATCTATGCTATGGATCGCGGTTTCTATGAGTGGAAATAAGAAAGAAGTGAACGAAGAATCCGTTTTAGAAAAGTTGTATGGTAAAAATACGAAACGTAGCGTTCAAACTAGTAGAAGGAATTGGAGGAGTGATAAATTCAATAAGGCTAGTAAGATTCGTGGGACGACAATTTGGGAATGGAAAGGTAAAATTTATAATTTATAATACAACATTCTTTTCTTATTTTTTACTCGGAACGAATGGTGCAATGTGATCGTTCGATCATGTGTAGGACATCTTGTACAATTACAATTCAGATTCGATGACGCGACGCTCGTTTCGTATCTGTCTTGTAATTTTTTCCAAGATTTTGATGTTGGAAATTTCGTTGGAAATTGCTTGCTCGGATATGGAGTCAAATTTTGAAATATGCGATACATCGATCGAAAAACCTATCCAGTTCTTGCTACAAATTCCAATTTTGCGGTAAATATGCGAAAATATGAAAATTGAACTCGGTTTCTTAACCCAAGTTAACGATCTATCGTGTCCCTCGAATTGACCAACGAGTTATATCGGGGCCGAATATTTCCCGTTAAATTTTTAGACCAGAGGGAATAGACGTGCAGTTATTTTCCGACGGATCGTAAATTATCGAAAAATCTGGTAGTTTTATTGTGAAAGCTCCCGCTCTCCCTTCCTCCCTTTCGTTCGTTCCGTCCCTCGCACATGACACACGAGCCACCCCTTAAATCGACGGCTCGGCTTGAGATTAAAGTCGTTTTTCATTTCGAGGGTGTTGTTTTGGCTGGTGACACTTCAAAAATGAGGGATGTCATCGAGGGGTGGATAGGTAGGTAGGTAGGCACGCCAGGGGTTGGAAAAAGAAAAATTCGAACGATTTTCCAATTAGCGGTGATAATTATAGAATTGTGCGCGGTTAATTACCATAAATCGTTCCCGGAAATCGTCGAAAAGGGGTTCGTTTCTTTCAGTTACAGCTAATCTCTGCAAACGTGGAAAGTGCTTTCGACTCGTCTTGTGGATTTTTCTTGTAACCAGCTATCTCCATTTCCCCTTTTCGTTATTATATTCGTCGAGAAAAATACCGCTGCTTCGTCGTAGAACAACCAATTGGATATTCGTTCTCTTTTTTTCAAACGATTTTTTTAAATCGTAAGTGTAAGCTCTTCATCGAGAACATTATTTTTCCACGAAAAATCATTTCGTCCACCGAAACCCAGATTCGCGTACGAAAATATCTGATAAATATTACGCGGATCGTTCGTTCATTTCTCTTCTCGCGGACGAAATTTCGCAACCCGTTCGAAAAACCTATTCGAACCCTTAATTTTCCACGCGAAATCCACGATTTCCTAGGTAATTTCCATTAATCTCGACCAAATCTCGATTCTATCCACGGAAACGAAGATTCACGGTACCACCGATGCATAAATTTCCACCGTATATCCGATTTAAAAAATTTCACAGGATCCCTGGAGAAAGAAAGGGCAAAAAGATTCCCCTCCCCTGTAAATCCCCGCGAAAATCCAACGCGAGTTGATTAATATACCGATTTTATGGAGTTACATTTCCTAAATGGAATATATTTGGAAAGGAGAGGAAGGAGTGTGTGTTAAGAGCGTCCCGCACAAAGAGAGGGGAGGGAGCTCCGGATGCTTGGGCTTTAAAAGCATCATCGTCCCATACTCTCGGGCCAGCCCTAGCAACGCTATTGATTTCCTTCGTCCCCCTTGCGAGAACTATCTCGCAGAATTTACCCTCTTTCGTGGAAAACCGTCCTGAAAGTCCATGAAACTCCGTCATGTCAGGGGACAAGACATTCGCCGCCACCCCTCGAACTGGAGAAAACTGGAGAGAGAGAGAGAGGTTAAGGGGAGGAGGACAGGGGAACGAGAGAAGGGGGAGAAGAGAAAAATAAACGTGGAAGGGGGGAAAAGGCGCGTGCGTTCGTTTCGAGGGAATGGAATTAAGAATCACTTAGGATTTACCCTGGCAAACTGTGGCTGCTGCAACCGCTCTTTGTCCTCTTCCTCTCGTTTTTTAATTTTAAGAATCGCGCGCGATTCACGAAAGATGACTCGCGGAGAGAACGAAATGCTTGAAAATGCGAACTCTGGAAAATTGGTAGCCGGCGTTATTACGTTTTTTAACGTGATGGCGCCAAGGATTTCTGAACCGAGGTTTGCATTTGTCATTCGAGGATTTTTCCTGAAAATTCAGTGTTTTCCAGGAAGGGAAGAAGAATATTTCTTTCCGATCTTCCGGTTGAACGGAATAAAATTTGATGCCAATTCAGCAATTGTGAGACCCACTAATCTGGAACGATTATAAGATGACGCATGATGATAATTATATTTGTTGGGACTTATTCGATTTTATCGAGGAAAATCGATCGTTTAGATGGAAAGTTTCGTTTTATTTCCTTATATCCAGAAGGAAAAGATTGTACAGCTTGTTCAAACGAAATAGTGGGAGGAAGAAAAGAGACTAATTTTTTATCCTTGAAAATTGCAAAATCTAAGAAACAGTATAAATAAAACGGATTTTTATACGTATTTCGTTCTTCCTTTATTTATTTAAACTGTTTCTAAATTAAAAACAAATATAAATTGCAAGAAAAATTTGAGAGCTATAATATAATAAACAGCAGTGAAGGAACTGCTTCTTTCGAATTAAATTTCGAGCAAAACGGTTAAAATAAAAAAATAATTGGGTATCGCGATACACGAAACAACGTTGGAATTATAAGACGATCGGAAGATACTGGGAACGTTGTGTTTATCGGGAATTAATTCCCTTTGTCCGGGAAGTGGCAGGAACCAGGGCCTGTATTCCAATTGTATCTCGCCGGCACTGTTAAGTGCAAGGCAAACTAAACACGTTGTAGTTCGCACTCGAATGGCCGCAAATGGATACACGTGGCACGATTAACGAACACTTACCCAATCTCTCGACGCGGTGAATCGCGGTTTCCTCCTCGCGATAGAACGCCTCACAATGAGTTATCTACCACGTATTAGGTAGACCCTCATGGGCATTACAAGCCGAAGTAACATCCGACAATCAGGGCTATTGGTAATTCTCTCCTCTTCTGCCTCCCCTTCTCCCCCTCCTCTCCCTGTCTAAACCGCAAACTCGTATCGGGATAAAAACAGAAGAAGGAATCATTGGATGAGTAACGTTATTTTCCAATTCCAATGATTCTACGAAGAATTAATCGTAGGATTAAACTTTTTCTCGCTTTTCCCTCCTTCTCCTTCTTCTTTTTCCTTTCTTCCATGTATTTAGTCACAGTTCCTTAGTGATAGAGGTGGAATACAGTTAAGTCGGTTTATTATTAGATCGCGACGATGAAGTTAATTGGCTCCAAGGCAGGCAAGTGAGAAAGTTCTCAGAGTTTAGCGGAGTTATTGATTTAATCAGCACGAGAGATTGGGGAACGGGTAGAGGTCTCGTTCGAGAATTTGTTCTTTCCTAAATTATTTCTCCTCCAGTTTGCAGTTGACCGCCGCGATAATTTTCACGATTTTCACCGGTCGACGAGTTTCGTTCGCAGGCCACAACCTTGGCCGATCCGTGATAAAATCGATTCGGGCTGCTCTACAGGGCGTTCCAAAGGAGAGCGGTATCGGTTGGGCGCGATAGTGTTTCCTCGGCTCGGTTGCCTCGGATCGATATTTCATCGAATAACGGTGAACGATGTTTCGTCACGATGGAATGCAGTTGGAAACGTCGCAAGGCCGGTCGTCAGCGTCTCGGTGAAAAGTGGCGAGCGCACGCCGCCACTTGCACTTGCGCTCGTTTCGCGTTACGTCGTGTTAATGCGCCACCCACGCGTCTCGTCGTTGCAACCGTGGCCACCGCCGCTTCCGCCTCTGCGATAAAAAAAGAAAAAAGAACTCGAGATGACGAGGTTGGTGAGCGTTGGATGGGACGATTCCGTATCGGATGAAAATTGCGATCGAAAATTATCATGCGTGTTAAAGTAAAGGAGAAACGAATTTTGGAAAGAAATATCTGCGAGCTTTTTTCTATTCGTTATTTTGATAACGACTTTGTGGAACGGAATACCGTGTTATTTCGTGGATAAAAATAATTGGCGATATTAAATTTCGAAGAATCGTTCGACCCCGAAAGATTTATGCGAAAACACAATAAATTTATTTTACTGCGAAAAATATCCTTCCACTACATTGTAATTTTTTTATATTCTCATTAAGTAATAACGCGTAATGGATGGAAATTTCACTATTAATTTTAACGAGCAATCGTAAAAAGGAAAGGCGATAAATTGTATTACCGTGAAAAATATCTGCTTGCATCCACGATGCGAACTTCCTCGATGCTTGCCAGACCGTTCGCTTAAAATGATAATAATACGCCGATAAAAAGATGCCCGATAAAAATTCCAAAAATACCAACCCCGAGCGTACGATAAGATTTATATTGAGGTAAATACGGTAATAAATAACCACCATCCTCAAAAATATCGTCCTACATCTTTCGACTTGGACTTTGAGCCTCGATTAAAAACAACAACAGAATGCGCCGCGTTATGAAGACGCGTTTAAAAACGTTATTACTTCCTACGAGAGATTACGAAGGGAGGGCGGGAGAGCCCGTAGGTCTCTTCCTTTCCACAATATCATTCGACAAAACAATAGAGAACAATGGAACATTCCATTCCAGACTTTACACGCCGAACCGTGTAATCAGATGAAGCACCGTACCGCAATAACTGCACGTTGACTCGTACAGCCGGCTGATAGTAAAAAAGGAAAAAAAGCCCACGAATTAAAGCCTCGAGCTTCCTCCCGACCCACGTATCGCTCGGTGGCGATGCGCCGCCAAAAGAAAAATGGGAAGAAAGAGGAGGAAATCTCTCCCACTTTGGCCGAGCCAAAGATCCGATATCGAGCGTTTCCTTCTCTTTCGAGAATCCGAATCTTGGGAGGAGGAAGAGGAGTCGAAAATCGTGCAGAAAAGCGATCGATCGTGAAGCTGGCGCAAGGCTGGGGTCATCGAAGGTTCGGCCTTGACCTTATGGAAGAGTCACGTAACGACAGGCCGGCCGTCCTCGCAGAGGAGGAAGGAAGCGGCGGCGGCGACGACGACGACGACCTCGCCGAGGCAGACACCGAGGGGAGAAAGTGTAACCGATCCCAAGAGCTCGAAATCGAAAGTAATTTCCTCCATCTCCTCGCTCTTTCTCTCCTTTCTCCGCTTCCACGACCCGATCATTCTTTCTCCCAGACCGTAGGATTCAGGTCAAGTTCAACGGCTGCCTGTCCTCCACTTTCTCCACACCGTTTTCCACGTAATCGGTCCGCCACCTCTCGCAATTTCCTCGCCGAATGGAGTAAAATTCTTTATATCCTTTTTTTTCCTCTTCTAATTCATTTCTTACCCTTCCATTCCGTTCCTACGTTCTTCGTAATACACAGTTTGAATCTATTCGTATATAATCCCATAAAAGTCTCCCACAATTGAAAAGAAACACGAAAATCGAACATAAATCTCCACCGCCGATTCTTATCGCATCCGTCTATCATTTCTACCACTATCCGTTCCATCTAACCCGACCAACACCGTCTAATCGCGTTTATTACGTCAGTGTCAATGGCACCGGGGAGATCGGCGGAAGCGCGACGAAGTGCGGAGGCGCAACGAGTGTAAGAGGTAAAGAGTTGGTGTCCCCGGTTCGCTGAACCGAATTCCCCTCCCCCGACGACGACGACGACGACGAGGACGACGGAGAAGAAGAAGGAACGCGAAGAGCAAGGTGAACACAACTGGAAACCTCGTGTCTCGGGTGTCCCCCGTCGTGCTCCAACGAGGGGACCCAACGACTGCTTTACGGCGGCTTCTATGTACCCGGCTGGGATGAACTTCCTCGAGCCGTGTCGGGGGACACGCACGCACACCCCGGGGTACATGCCACTTTGGGACGTGACGTCCCCCGTGGAATCGAGAAGGCGCGACTCGAAGGTGTCGAGTGGCTCGAAAACTGATTCATCGATTCTTTTTTTCTCGCCTGAACGAAACCTTGCTTCCAATAAGTTGGAGATATCGTGGAAAAATTCGAACGAAACGTGTGGAAATTAATCGCGTTTGATATTGTTAATAATATTTCGTATGTAAAATCTCTTGTGTAAATGAAGGAGAGAGAAGGGAATGTAAAAGAGGAGGAGATAAAATTGGAGAGTTGGTGGGGAAAAGTAGCGAAATCTTGCGTGGAAGGTTAGACGAATTCGAATAGGAAGCTGACCTTCGCATTCTCTCCGTCTCTGTCTCTCGTCGAGGTTTTCCCAGAAGAATAGTTTTACAGAAGAGAGTTTCGATTCATCTCGCGAAGCCACACGCGTTGTCCTCACGATAGTGAGTCAGCGGGTTGTGGATCCAACGGCATTGACCAGTTCCCTCGGACAAATATTATCTTGAAACGAATTGCCGGATGGACCTTAACATAATTTCAACGTATCGTATCCATTCGTTTCGAATACGAGAGAATCGTGTGTGAATCATATGGCGATATACCAATTATTCGAATATTTAAGTTTATTTATATATATATCACTCGATTCTTGTAATGTTTGTTTCTTGTCTGTTTCTTTTCCGGTCATGAACCTCGATCATACTTGGATTTGAATGTATGTTCCAGATGTTTATATCAAAATTGTTGATTATATATATATTTAGATTTTATAATTCGAAATAATTTGATCGATCGTTGAATTTGAGTTTGATCCACGATATACGATACCGATAGAAAGAAATTAAAGATTGACAAATTATTTGGAAATTTATGGATAACGAGGTTAGGACAGAAAAAAAAAAATAATTACTTTCTCTCCCAAGTTCGAAACACTTACAAGCAAAGTTAATCAGCGTAACGTTCACTAACGATCACTAACTACTCTAAATCAAACCACTTACGTTGCTTCGCTCTCGACTACGTTGTTCAAAGAATTGTCTACGAAAAAACGTTTACTTCTCCTTTGAAAAATAAAAAGAAAAAAAATCGTGAGAAAAATATATAGAGAAGCGTGCCTGATATATTTCGCAACGTTGAACGATTCAACGAGCGTACGAGGTGAAAATGATGAAACGAAGAAAAGGACGAGCCCCAAGCGACGAGCGGATGCGCTCGCAACGACGTGCGGAGCGCGAATGCGCGACGGGAGCCGCGCGCCGTGTCTCCTGCGCCTCTGCGCATCGCGGTTCGCGCACCGCACTTGTACGCTCTACGTACTCTCTTCCTCGTCCTCTTCCTCGGCGGCGCGACACCGAACCCTCGAGGACTCGCGCGACCGACACGATCTAAACCAACCAGAGATCCATCGCGTGCCTCGAATACGCGAATTCTATCCGACAACCTTTCCTAACGAATACGATAAAAAAAAAAGAAAGAAACAAAGAAAGAAAAAAGCATCACCGATGGCGACCTCGAATCCCCATCTCCATCTCCACGAAAAAAAAAAAAAAAGAAAAAGAAACCGAAACGAAACGAATCGAAGCCGCCTAAAAGACGATTCGAAGGAATCGGATAAAAGGGAAAAACGGAGAAAGAAAAGAGAGAGAGAGAGAGAAAGAAATCGCGAAAAATGCGAGCAAACGCGACGAACGAACGAACGAACGAACGAACGAGCAACAGCAGCAGCAGCAGCAGCTCGGTGATTGACCATTGCCAACCAATTGGAAGGAAAGACGAAGAATCGAGAGAGAGAGAGAGAGAGAGATAATAAGGAATAAAGGGATAGAGGCGAGTGCCGAAAGAAGAAGACGAACGAGATGAGAGAAACGAAAGCAGAAGGGCGCGCGGGGAGGGGAGGGGAGGGGGAGGGACGACGAGGCGAGGAGGAAGAGAGAGAGAGAGAGAGAGATGTATCCACGGGCGGAGGGGGGAAGAAAAAGGAGAGAGACGGGGAAGCAAGGGACACAGAGAGAGGAAGAGAGGATGGTCCGGTGTAGCCGGCGGGCACACATCGGCTCCTCTCCCTCGCCAATCGGCGCGCGCGGCGTGGGGCGAGTTTGAGGTAGGGGGCCGCACGACGCACAGCGGTGGTGGCGGTGGCGTGCTGCGGCGGTGGCGGCGGCGGTGGCGGCGGCGCGGCTGCCAAGGTATTTAAGGTACCGTGAACCGGCGGCGCACGAGTAGTTCACTTCTGTTCGGTGCGGTGTCGCGGTGATTTTTGAAGGGGACAGAGGAGAAAGAAAAGGGATAGAGAGGAAAATATCACACACACGCGCGCAGAGAGAGAGAGAGAGAGAGGGACCCAGACTGGGGAAAAAAACAGGGACGAGAAAAGAAAAGAGAGATCGCGCTCTCGGGTACTCGCGACTACGCTCGATCGTGCGAGGGTGCGAGAGAGCGGCGAGGAAAAAGTAGAAATTTTTCTCGGTGTGCACTCCTCGTAGACGACTCGCTCGAGAGGGGAAGGCGAGGAAAAGGAGAGAAAGAAAGAAAGAAAGAGAGAAAAATCGTTTCGCGAACGAACGGGACGATCCGCGCGTACGTATTTTCGAAACAAGTGACCGAAGGTTCATCGATAAAGAACAGTTCCACCCGGGGAGAAGAGACCACGTTCTTCGTATACCGCGACATCGTTTCGACGAATTTATCGATATCGGATCGAGCCGGCCATCCGGAAGAACACGTCGCCGGACAGGATCGTCGGGGTCGTCTGTCGTTGACGACCGTCCTGGATAGGTAAGTCTCATCTCAAAAAAAAAAAAGAAAAAAAAAGAAAGAAACAGTGTGGATCATTTTTATTAGTGTGCGATGGAGAAAAGGGTGGAAATTATAATCGCATTTATAGTGTCGAGTACGTACGTTTCAGCGCGTATCGTTTCGTATGTAACGACTCTGTACCTCGATCTGGTGTTACCATAAGTGATCAAGATCAGTGATTCTGTTGCACTGTGTGCTCTCACTCGCGGACCACGCATCGTTCTCCTGCTCCACTTCGTCGTCTTCGTCTTCGTCGTGGATTTTAATAGAAAAAGAAAAAAAGAAAAAAAGAAAAAGAAACAAACGAAAGAAAGAAAGAAAGAAAGAGAGATGTGACAAAGAGAATAATAATAATAACAATAACGATAAATGTGTGCCTCGCGAGAGGGATACGTTGATCTGAAAGTGTGCTCTGACAAGGGAATTACGTATATATGGTTGTTACGTGCAAGGGATAAGAGGTCTTGGAAGAGTAAGCGCAATCGTTCGTTGTCGTCGAGCGATAATTCGAACGATCGCTATACGTGCGAAGTGATCCGCTTAGCTTTCAAACGCGATCGTGAGTCGTGAGAAGGGATCGATAAATCCGCGCCGGGTGTAAAATCGCTTCGTAACGGCTCGACGCCCGATCGAAATACACCTGTTACGTACACCTACGCGTTCCAACTCGCGGCAACTTTGCGAACGAGAAATTGCTCGATACGTAGAAATAATTCATCTCGTAGACGAGAGGAAAAAAGGAAAGAAAGGAAAAGAAATTTTCCAGAAAGGAATTTTCGGTAACGGGAATGGAAATTTTTCGCCACGGGGGATCGTTAAAGGAGATTTTCCGGTGTGGGTGAGCGGCTCGCGGTCGGAGGCTGGACCGGTTCGAACGGAGTCAAAGAGGGCCCGGGCCTAAATAATTCAACGCGGCGGTACAATAGGTATGCGTGGCGACCTGCAGCCGTGAAGGCTAGCCGTACGTGCACGAACACCTCGTACAATTAAGAAACCGTGTCTGAATACCGAGGCAAACACGGCCGATAGGTGAATACCAAGCGAATCTCGACGCAACTCGTAACGCATCGGTCGGAATCGGAATCTGAGAATCGGTGTACGAACGATGCTCCTTCCGTAGCGAGAATGAAACGAATATTTCGAGGATTCCTTCCCCAAGTTCGCGGACTACAGGCATACCGATCGAATCTCGACCGACGAGCCCGCAGCGGTTCGTGAAATCGATCGAAACCGCTATCGAGACGTCCGTGGTTCGAAGAGATATATTTCAAAGATTGGCGAAGATTCGGGTTTGCAAAGTATTCGGTATAGGGTATAGATTCGGGTATCCGAAATGGGAGATCCGATCGTTCCTTCGGTCCCCCTAACAAAAGGGGGAGAGGGAGGGGGAACAGAGTCGAAACGGTATCGATTTTCCCGGAGGCAGGTCCGCACGGGAATATAAAAGTAGGGTCCGCAAAGGTGGAACGCGAACCTGGTATAATGAGTCAGAAGAAATTCCAGGGATCGGTATATAATGGATCGCGGCGAAGGGCCGGGAGACGAAAAATGTAAACTAGAGGAATCTAGTTGGAGGCGCACGATCCTTCTTCGTATCCCGTCGGCCGACGTTCGTGTTCCCCTTCGTTGAATCGAGTTTTCAATACCGAGGACGATGACGACGTTAGACGAAGGAGCAAGAGTCGGGCTGATGCATCGTGTCGTTATAGAAAAAGAATCGTATGAACGTGGAGCAAAATATAATAAAGTTTCGATTTAATGATAATTCCTTAATTTCTTAACGTTGCGTTTCTAACGATGATGCGATGAACGTAACGTAGCGCGTGATATTTCGGGTGAAATCGATCGATGGTAATAACTACTCGTCTTTCGACAGATCCGAGTGGAGTGTTAAATAGTTAAATTCGTCTCGAAGTTTATTATCGTGAATCGGGTCGAAAATTGGACGAGGTTTGCGGCGAAATGTTGGTCGATACGGGGGATTTCTGAGAATGGTCGTGGATCGAGTCGGTCGGGAAGTATTCGTACAGGGGGAGAACGAGATTCGCTCCCTCTTGCGGGGAATAAAGAGAAGGCGAATTTGTCACGGTCGAGGTACGTTGAAGAAGTTACGATTGCATTATGAACCGTGATCAGGAGTGTAGGCGAGCGTGCGCTCGTTTCTCGATCCGTTGGCATACCGTGAATCACCTTTTGCCAGGAAACGCGGGCTTTCTAATCAACGATTTAACTTTGCTTCTCCGTAATAACGACGACCAATTAATTACGCGACCGCGCTCTTTATCCGCTAATTATCGCGTGGAAACGAGTGGTTTTATACCGTGCTACGAATTTTCATGAGCCTGCCTAGGCTCTTTCCAGGGTTCGATAACCGATCGTACTTGACCGCGTACGATGTATATACATTTCTCTTACACCAGCTTTTGATTCAACTTTTCATTTTTTCCAAATTTATATATATATATATAATCTTTTTTAATTTTTACATCGATGCAAATATATTATAGGATTTCGTTCGGGTTCTAAAGCTTCGACCCGAATCGAGAATCGAACAGCACCATCGACATACGACAATTCGTGACGATTATTAAACCTGCCAAATTGCGCAAGATTGTCGCATTGCGTTAATATTCTGCATTGGACGTTAATTCCATTATTGGATACGTCGCGCATTGAAAAATTCCTTCCCGCATTCCTCTTTCGCTTGGCAAATATCGTTCCAAAAAAGAAAAAATCCCAACGAGTCTAATCGACGATCGAAAAGTCGCAAACGTACGCCTCGCTCGTAATCGCATCCGTGCCCTCGTACCTTCGCTCGCGTTTCATACCTGTTCCAATCGATCGAAAGGCTAAATATTACTTGTTCGAGGTGGCTAAGAGTTGAAACCTGCGAGGGGCCTCGATTGCGATCAATGCGTGCAATTTGCATTCGCATTTTCCTCGCTTTCGTATCCGTCTTACAATGCCTCTGATTACTCGGACTCTTTGCGCACCGCCTCCACCGACTAATTGCTAATTACTAAACGTTAATTACCGAGACCATCCTCCGCTCTCTGGTCTGCGGTCTTGCACCGTGGCAACAGACAGGCCGGGTTCACCTGCCTTGTTAAACGCATCGACGAAAATGAAACAGAGTAATGAAGTGTGTGTAAGAAGCTATCCGAGGCACGCGATCCGCGAGCAATAACCGTGGAGAATCGATCCGAATAGAGAGAGAGAGAGAGAGAGAGAGAAAGAGAGTTTAATTGCGATCGATCGCGGAAGAAGACCAGAAGAAGAGAAAGATTGTTTTTTTTTTTTTTACGTAAGCCGATTTCGTATACCTTCGTAACAATACTTGCATATCGTGAGACGAATTAAATAACGATCGAAAAGGGGGGACGGAGGAGGTACGAAATAAGCAAGAAGGGGCGTAAGGGAGGATGGAACGGTTCTCTGATTCTCGTGGAGAGAGGTGGAGAGAAGAGGTAACCGTGGCAGGTTTTGAGTTAGGTGTGCCACGAATTAATTATCGACGATAATAGCCGGCTGGGCTATAGTTGGCTCTCGGTTTTTCTTTTCTTCGCGTCTGCTTCACGTCCCCCTTTCGCAGAGAGGTGAACGTTACTTTTTGCTTCGAGCTCCAGACGCGCTCAGCTTTCTTTCGTTTGCCCGTTAGTGCCGTTCAGCTTTTCAAACCGTATACTACGGCGAACGATGTCGCACAACTTCTTGGCACGACACCGGCCACTTTTACACGCTTCGCCATTTCAAGCCTGCCTGTTGTTGTGTCGCTGTTGAATAATTAACCGCTGATTCCCGAACAAACGATGCATGTACGAGTCGGATGATTAGCATTAAGGGGAGGGGGAGGGAGAGAGAGAGAGAATCCGGCGAATTTTGCCCGATCGATCGAAAAAAATACCGTGTATTGCCGAGGTGAAAGTATACGAGAGGCATCTCCAAGAATCTTCGTAAGAAGTCTTCCGTTATTGTGCATGCGCCATTATTATTTCGACCGCCCTCTCTTCCGTTCGAATCACGTAGCCACCGAGCCCACGCGAAACGGTAAAAAACCGAGAGATGCGGATCGTGTCGCGCCACGAATTCGGGTCGTGCGCGACTGGAGCGCCACGGTTTCGTCTGGAAAAGAAAAAAAAAGAAAAAACAATCTAACCTCTTCGACAGACCGCCTTTCGACTCTTGGAATGTTTCGTTCCTCGAAACATGGCGGTCGTCTCTTTTACGAGACGTAGCGAAATTTAATTATCGAATTTTTTATGCACTAAGGGAATGTCGTCCCGATGTCCAGAGAGATATCCGAATCTCATACGTGATGAGAATTTTGAGAATATCGAATTTTTTAGAGAAAAAAAAAAAGAAAAAAGATTCGACGATTTTTGATTCATAATTCATCAGAAGATTTTTATTTATCATCGATTCTCCGTTTGAGATTAGATCTCGATTAAATTCTCGTTCGAAGAGAGTGAAATGAAAAGTGAATTCGAAAACGATCGGTGTTACTTTTGGTTGGATCATAGCCGCGTTTAACGAACGGTGGTCGTCGGGTTATATCTTTCGAACGCCAAACTATTTAGAAGCGATCGAGCATTAAAAGAGGCAGCGCTTCCTATCGGCTAGCTGGGTATATAGCGTTTCAAAAAAAGAACAGCACCTGGACGGCTGGTCGGCCACTGGCCCCTACCTGGCCACTATTGAAAAAGGGCTATTAAAAATATCGAGCACGAAGACTCGACCTATCGGCCCGTGAAATCCTGTATTCAACGTGTGCTAAGGCGGTGTTCAAAAGCGGCGATCAATTATTCATTCTCCCTAAACGCACGACGAAACGTACGAAAAATTTAAGCGATGCCATTGGAATTCCCCCAAACTCCCGCCAATTTTTCAAATGCCTATATATTTTGTACGTTAAATTTAGAATTTTTACATTTTTTATATTTCCTTTCGAAACGATTCTTCTTCTTCTTCTTTTTTTTTTCTTCGCAACCAAAGTTACCAGAGAAATATCGATAATTCGTTAACATCGTCGAATATTTTATTTGAAAAAAAAAAAGAAGGAAGGAAAAAAATTACTTCACGTATCGAGCACGAACCTCTCGTAAATTTTTCAAATTTTATTCCCCGCAAAGAGTTCGATACTTCGACTTCCTGATATTTCTTTCAAAGAAAATCCATACAATTCACAGTTAAATCTCTTTGCCTCTCGACGAATATTCCAGCTACATTACCACCGAGTAAAAAGAATACTTACACCGAAGTTAAGTCAGTCTATACCCCTTCGATTATTCCGAGAGCTCAAACCCGGGAACGCTATAAGGTAAACGACTTCGAATCGTAAAACAGAGGAACAATGGAGGTTCAGAAAGTTCTTTCAAACGAGGAATCGACACCGATCACGTTCGAATTCTATTCGCACGGGGCTTGCGGTACCGACAATGCGACCACCTCGTATTCAAGGCACGCGTGCCTCGTACACCAAGTGCTAATTCAACGTCACGCCTTGTTCCCCGTAGCCGAATCTTTCAAAGAGACCACGGTAACGATGTACACGCTCCTTCCACGGCACACCGTTTCCTCCTACGATTATCGCGGAATTTGGATACGCTCGGGTTCGCGCGCGTGAATAAGAATGAAGGCTGGGGAAGAGGTGAAACGGGGAGGGATCAGAAATTCGCGGGGACAATTCTTCGGGCCAATGACTCGGGCAGAAGGGTGCATCGAAGGTTCAACGATTTTCATTTTCGCGATTTCACGTACGATGGTTAACCGGCCGTCACTCCATCCGGCGAAAAAACGAAAGGAGTCCCGTGCTGGGTATCGACTTTCCGTCACAATCCTGGATTTTGCTCGCGTCGTGTTCCGGAAGGGAGGAGAAGAATCTTCTTTAGCAGCGGTGGAAACGAATTTTCCATCGTTGGGAGGAACGAACAAAGAAATTCAATTACAGAATCGTCCGTTTCGCCGGCGTTTCTGTCGAACAGTTTGCGTTTGAACGTTATCGTATCGTGTATGTATATATATATGGAAAATTAAGCGACACGAACTATCAATCGGTATAAATACCTCGATGGGTGGGTGATTTTCTTCGATACTCTTCGAATTTAGAATTTCTTTCTTCTTCGAACACGCGTTCTCTCAACTTCGAAGAGGTTAAGCACGTTACTAAGTACTCGTTACTCTCTTCGCCGTCAGATGGCCTCATTTGCAAAGTACAGGTTAAGTTCGAGGAGAGGGAGATGACGTACGGGAGGGACGAAATGGTTGAAATCCAGTGGATATTTCGAATTAACATCGGCGTTTACGGCGAGACCGGCGACACGCGACCGTCGTGCTGGAATTCACGCGGCACGGTTTCACGGTCGTTCGTGGATCCGCGGTCTGAACGGGTTTCGAACGGTTTCTGTCTGGCCGATTCAAATACCACGAATGGGCTTACCTTGTGATATTCGTATTCCTTACGTGGCCATGCCCGTGCCTCGATGTCGAATGCGGTTTATGAGCTCTGCCCGGTAACCGGTCGTGTACTCGATAAAAATCGGCTACTCTACCTCGACGAGATCCGAGAGAATTTCAATGCGCGCACGAATCGGCTCCGAGGGAACGAGCTTTGGACTCGTCGCACGTATTGCACGAACGGTTTTTAGAACGTTAATCGACCGACGCCGGACTCGATTTCGTTCGAGTTCCACACAGCCCTGTTTGTCCGATATTTTCGATGCCTTTGATAAAATCATCGACGAAACCGTCGTTGTAAAAATTGCTCCTTCTTTTTCTCTCTATTTATTTTCAATATTCTCTCAATAGTCTTTTAATCTGATAAACGTAATGTTTTTAATAGTTAATTTTTTTTTCAATCTTGCGTAACGTGAGATTTTTTCTTTTTCCAAAGTTATGTTTCAAAAGTCGCGTTACCACGATCTTGACATTGAGGCCGAGTGACGTAAAAATCGACGAGAATGAACTTATCATGTTTCTTTCATGCACGGTCTTCATTTATGTAAATTGCCCACTTAAATCGTGCAGAAAACGTGCTTTCTTTCCTTTCGAAGTTCAACGAACACCAAAGAGCCAATAAACCCAAATTTACATAACTTGGAAAAAAATAAATCGCTTCCTTGGAAAAAAAAAATACACGGCCGAGTCTCGAAAGAATTTATGCAAAAATAACGTCTCGGGTATAATAATAATTCGCGAAATATCCGAAATCCTTTAGAAAATTTCGTAACGCACGGGTTACGTCACCTCGAACACGTAACCTCGAAAACCGATTACCGATTCGATCGCCATTGCTTTTTCGTTGAAGAAGAAAAAAAAAAAAACAAAAAAGTTGCATCGACCATTCTTTCCGGTTTGTTTCTTCTCTGAATCATTCCACACCGATTCGTTCCTCTCGAAAACGCCTCGACGAGAAACAAAAGAAGAAGAAAAAAAAAAGAGAAACACCAAGTTTCGTGATTCGTAATTCATTCGTATGCACGAAAGGGACGATTCTCTGACTTAACGTCACCTCGATGCGAATCAGACCTGAGTCAATGGAGTTTCCACGGTAAATTCGGTGGAGCGACAGGTGGCCTAGAAAAGAGGAGCCTTCGGAGCCCTTTAGTCCCGGGACAAACGAAAATAAAGGTGTCGAGATACATAGAATCCAGTTCGTGGTGGTTTAGTGAACCTGCACTATTGCCCCAGTTCCTCGAACAATGTAGGCATACCTGTATCGCGCACGTATCGCGTTGGAATTGTCAGTGACAACCGGTCGGTGACCTATCCTCGTCTCTCTTTTCTATTCCCATCTCTTTCTTTCGTCTCCTCGACCCGTAATATATTCTTTCTCCTCGCCACCGACTATCGTTCTCCACTGTACTCGACTATACCTATAAGAAGGCGAGGCACGGCCATGCACGGGGACGCACCGCGCCATTTTATTCACGAAAATAATCCGGTAACAGGTGTAACGGCCTCTGTGAATCCATTCTCATATCTCGTTCACGAGATCACAGGTGTTCTCGATTCGATGAGAGTGAAAATGATTTTCCACTTTTTCGTCTCCGCTTATCTCATAAATGTCACTCGGACGAGTCTTATCCGATCCGACACGTGTAATTGCCCCCTCCCCCCTGTGTTTAGGCACTCTCTCAGGCACGAAACGATCCGCGCTTGTCGCGCAACTCGTTACACCGGGATTAAGCTGTAACTGCGTTATTGCCGTTCTAGTTTAACATCGGATTAACTTGTCGTAAAATGGTAAACTGTCCATTTACCGCGTTCGTCGTCGTTTCACTGCGATCCGATACAATTAAATAAATACGATAAATTTCAATCCATTCCCTCTTCTTTCTTTCTAAATAATTAGAACAAATAGCTGATACTGAGTTGATAATTAATTGATCAAGCAGATAAATAACCTCTTCGTTTTAATATTCAAATTAATTCTCAATTGAAGATCAAAAAAATCGTTACTTCTGACTTCTTACTTCCAGCCAAGATTCTTTCGACTAATTTTTTCTCGATTATAGATTTATTCTAAAAATCTATAAACGAGATTCTGGAAACACGACCATGACCAAATCGGCCAGAGGTAACCGGCGATCCTATATAGCTTGCGTAGCCTGTGTGACAAAAGCGAGGACAGAAAAGGCTTTAAGAATCGGCTCCCTCTATCTGTATACGCGCGATTCAATTGCAGCGAATCTTCCATATTCGGTTTATCGAGCGGGGCCTGCTATAGGCTTATTTATTGCTGTTAGGAGGAATGAAAGAGAGCCCGGGCAACTCTCTGGAAGTAGCGCGGTGTTCCAGGGAACAGGGAGTACCGTAAGAGTGGCGGGGATTAAGTACAATAGCGCGTAACATTATACAGCGAATGAAGGGAGCAGCACGCGTGCGACGAGATCAAATCGACGAGAAATCCCTCCCTCCCTTCCTCCTTCCGTACACCATCGCTCGTTTCCACGATCGAAATTTTGTCCTCTTGGAAATCGAGATCGTCATCGCGGTCTTGGGTTTTTTTATTATTCGTCATCGACGAATGGAAAGCCATTGAACGAGGAATGAATCGAGGTATTCGAGGAAGTAGAAGAAAAAAGTAATTTGATTAATACGATGAGAGATAACGAATCGGATGATAACGATTAAGATGGTAGCAATATTTAGTAAGTGTAGCGTTAGAATTTAGTGTGGTTTAGGAGGAAACCGGTTTGACGGTGTGATATGAATTTAGAAGAAGAAAGGAAGAAAGAAAAGGAATGGAAGGAAATAGAGGGAAAGAAGAGAGAAAGAGAGAGAGAAGGAAGACGTGTAATTTAACTTGGGTGGTAGCCTTCTCGTTCTTCTCGTAACCCGAGATCGAGGAATCATCTCGTGCGGATGAAGAAAGAAAAGAAAGAAAGAAAGAAAGAAAGAAAAAGGCGCTCTCAAACTCGAACTCTTCGATTACAGAATTATAGTTAATTCGAGGCTGGAGAAAGATCGATGGGAGCAGAGAGAAACTTCGATTTAAGATTAAGGATGGACGGAGAGAGGAGAGGGCCTTTTCGTGATACGATATCGCGTGGAATCGGCGGAACTTTACCGTTGACGAGACGCACGCGAGTCGGCCGAGTTTTAATCGGGTGGTTGAGAAAAAGAGGGAGGGAGGGAGGAGCGAAGCGAAGGAAAAAGGAAAAGATATGAAAAGGCAAGCGGAGGCAGATATAAGCGCGATCCCGGGCGAGAACTAATCTCTAATGGTAATCGGCCCTCGGTAACGGTAAATTTTCTAACCGGTGCTCAGTTTCTGCTTTAACGCCATTAACCGATCTCGTAGAACCGATCCAAGAGACTGATCTCGAAGGGGCCTTAAGTGACTTTTCTCGAGCACAATCGGCCGTATTTCGATAACGTTCACTTCCTCCTCCCGATCGCTAACCGTAAGCTTTATCGTTTAGAGCCGGAATGAAATTGAAACGATCGAATCGAGCTAATTTGTTCGGCTGGAGTCGTATAGTTCGTCACGGAGCTATTTATTTAACTCGTTACGAGTAATTGGGTTGATTTCTTGGTTCAAACAAAAGTGTATATTCTTCCCTCTTTTTTTTCGTTCGTTTGCTTCCTGTCAATTCCTCGTTGTTATTTTCAATGATTCATTCCTCCACGAGAGGAGGAGAAAATGGAGCGGAATTGTGACACATAGGAAATCCCCGTGATACACAACGATTGCGTTCTTCGTTCGTATTCTACCCATTACTTCCTATCATTGTTGCCAGAATTTTCGCACGATTATCCGCGCAAGAGAAACGAGAAAAACTCGCTGGCAATGGGCTAATTGCAATATTGCGTAAGGTAATCGGTACACGGTTGCCCGATCACGTTCCATTTTCTATGAATCGAATATAAACCGTCTCTTTCGAACGAAAATATCGTCCTGAGATATTCGAGGTATCACGAAATATTCAAATCAAACTCGTACGATCGAACAATCGAAAATGGATCGACGATCGACTCGTCCGTTGGTTCCACGCCCTAAAAGAGAAAGCAGTTTTTTTTCTGGCAGCCGTCAAAATCTTTCGCAAACGATTCCATTTGCAATCGACGCTTGTGTATGTCCCCGCGTGTCGCCACCACTTTCACCGTATTCGCTTCTCGAATATGGACCGACCCACGTGTCTCGTTCCACGAAATATCGTCGAAACGAAGCGACGAAGCAGCGAGAGAAAGCACTCTCCAACTACGATCAACTACTAGATGAAGCCACATCTTCGATCCTCATCGATCCCACTATGGGGGAAATCGATTTCTGCCCACCGTACGAGTTTATTATTAGTCGTACGCGACCTTGGCTCGAGGCGGAGGAGGACCTCCCCCAGATCGCCATCGTCGTCACGTACTCGATCCACGATTCTACGAAAGTGTCGCCCCGACGCTGCTCGTGCACGACTCTTTTGCCCGCTCGCGCGGCGATAATGCATCCAGGCACCGGGGTCCGGATCATTCGTCTTCGACCTTCGCGGTGATGATCTCGGGTGTACCAGTTTCATCTTCTTCGTCCCTCCCTTCTTTTTCTCCCCTCCTTCTCGCCCGTTTCGTCTCGAGGGGGAGAAGAAACTGTCGCTTAACGAGCGCGACCGAGGTACGATCGTTAATCGTCCGGCATTCGCGTATATCGCGAAAGCGATGGAGGCCGTGAAGAATGAAACCTCCGCCCCGGTTACCATCCCGCTATCTCGACCAATCATCGGCGTGACGGCGATTAATAACCCCTCTCGTTCCTCGACAACCCTTATCGCTCCCGCGAATAATCCACCTTCCACGTTTTCGGACGTACAGAGGAATACATAGAGCGTATCCTTGAAATAGGGGCAGAGCGAGTAGGAGAATCGAATCTGACGTCGGTGAAGATTCTTTTTCCCTTTTAAATCGAGGATCGGGTGTAGCCTTTTTCTCGAGTATCTGGCTGGCTTGATCGAACGTCGGAATCGACGAAAGAGGGGACCGATATTAAACCACGCCGGTTTCAATGGAACATCGAAATGAAACTTTTCGTCCTTTTCATCCTGCTCGATTGGGGGAGGTCGAGTCGATAAGGATTCGTTCATTCGGGGGGAGGGGCAAGGAAGGGCGAGACGAGAGGAAGCCATAGAATTAGAAATAATTTTCCCATCGATACGATCCGATACGATATCTCGGCAGAGGGGGAGGATATCTCGGAGGATGTTATTATTATTATTATCGTTATTATCGTTATTATTACGGAGTGGTTCGATCATTAAGGGTATCTCGAATCGGAGAGCGGTCGGCCACGTAAAACTTAATTAACCATCTGCCGCGTCGGTTGCTGCAGCCTTGAAGCAACCCTCTCTCGACGGAAGATGGAAGCGAGATTTATATCATCGATCACCGGGTTCGGGTCGTCGAAACGAGCCGCGACCCGCGTTCGTTTCGTGGGTGTCCTCCACGGTGTCCGATTATCATCGTTCCAAGGCGGACGACAGTCGGACAGGTTTCGGTCTGTCGTCGCGTGAACCTGTCCCCGATCAAGGTGGGCTTCGATGAAGGAGGGGGAGACACGATTCAAGGAAGATCCTATCTGGATCCTCTTACACGGGGTAAGACACAACAACCACGCCATCGAGCGTTGGGTGGCTTTGTTGTCGGGTCGTGGTCCGCAAGCTCGTATCCGGTTCACCCGTCGCCGACGTTATTTCGCCTTGCCCTGCCTCGAGAAGTCGATCTTCGCAGGTCAGCCACACCGTTCGTCTGCGCCGCCTCGAGAGAGAGAAGGAGGGGGAGAATAAGCTTTATGCATGTGTGACGTTCGGTGTGGCTAGGTTCGTAAAAAAGGGCGAGTGGTGGGGACGCGAGGGTGGCCCTGCACCTGGGCCACGGGGACACCGCAGAGCTGTGTGCCCCCGCTGTGTGGCTCGTGCACGAGCCGACTATGCTTCTCCCTTTACAGTCCACCAACACCTCCGGTTGCTTCGCGCGAATACACCGACGGGCATTATTCCGATCGTGCGCGCTCTATCTCCTCCGACTCTCTCCCCTTATTCCCCTCGCAACAACCACGCCGTTCAACACACACGCACGCACACACCCCTCTGCCCCCCATGCAACGAATTCCTTTCTCGAAAAAGACTTCGTCCCAATTTCACTGTCCAATATCCAAACCCGTCCGTGGTTCAAAATTCCATGTAATATGATCGTTACGCCCTTTGCTCTTCTTTCTTTTTTCCGTGGAAGGGAGCCTCTGTTTCATTCGGCCGCGGCCATAAAAAATATTTATACATCTTATGAAACTACAAGTAGGAATATCCGTCGTGCCAGCCGGATGCACGAATATTGATCATCACAACCGCTCCGCCGGATTCTATTTATAGAGGGCCACTGGAACAAGGCCGGTTCCCGTTCCAGTAGGCCGGTTCCAGCTCGGCCGTGCAGACGGAGCGTGCGTAGCTCCGTCGCTCGGATCTCTTCTCGTTTTCTTTTCGCGCCGTTGACAAGATTGGCGGGGCGGCGAGTCGTTCGTTACAGAGGTGAGGTTGAAAATTATTCCAGCGCGTATATACATATATATATATATACGCCGGATGCGCGTATATTAATCACACGGGCCGGCCCCGTCGTGCCTTTCAACGAGGGGAGAGCGTTCAACACCTGGACCACGGGCGGAGGACAATGGCGAGAGAGAGCGCGGTTCTGGCTCGTGCTCGAGCCGGCGCTCTCTTCTTCTTCCTTCCCCTTTGTGCCGAGCCGACCGGTACCCACGCACCCACCTAAAACGCGTTTATCGCGTTGGTTAAACTTCATTTTCCGACCCCATCCCCTTCGTATGTGTGCGCGCAAGTCGTTTCTTCTTCTTCTTCTTCTTCTTCTTCTCCCTGTCCCGCTTGAATTTCTCTTCTGTTTCGCGGAATCTATTTGCCAAGCATTTATAACGGGGAGGGGGGATTGGTTACAATAGGCGGTCGATTCGACGCGAATCCTTGTAAGGATTCCGAGGCGAATGCCGTAATGATCGTTCGCTCGACATGCGAAATGCCGCCGTGTTCGAACGGTTGGAATAGAGAGATCGATTCGCCGCGCCTTCGATCCCGAACTTACGCGTTAAGTGGCGAAAAAGGAGCGGAAGGAGGAAGAAGGTGGTGGCGAAACTCGACCGGTCACGTTCGATTCCGCGAAATCTCGCGCACGTTCGTCGTAGGCCGGGAGCCGCGCCAACTCGCGGTGGATCACCGGTTCCTTGTACCGGTTTCCTAGTCGGGATGTCGCGTCGCCGATCTGAAAAGCTGGTACGAGAGGGGGCCCATCGGTGAGGGATCGTCGGCCAGGCTCTCTCTCTTGCTCCCTCTTCCTCTCTCGACGACACAGGTGCAGCCAGGGAGGAGGATCGCCGTCTTTCTTTCGCTGCTCCTTTCCTTGCCCCCGCCACCCCAGTCATTAAGGTTCCTTCACCCCGACCTTATGGGGAATCACGAGGAGACGGAGGTGATGGATCAACTTCCCCGTCATTTCCTGATTCGTTCCTCTGTACAGTCCATACCGATACTCATTTCACGGATCGTATTGCCTTGGAACACGGTAACGTCGGTGACGACGTCGGTAACCATCGCGTTGATAGGGATGCTATTGGATATTTACGATCGTTGCAGCGAAATTCTATTTATTCAAATCTGTCGGGGGGGATCCGTACGACTCGGGATTCCGTTAACTTTCTTCGTTAACTATGATTTTACGCTAATTAAAATTTAATTTCAATATCGGATAGTGGAAAATTGAGAATGTAAGGTGAAAAACAAAGGGACGTCGGAATAGCTTTCGCCAAGAATGCTTCCATATGTTTTGCATATAAATATTTCGCATACTTTCCCAATAATTCGAAAACATTAGGAGAAACGTTATTACTCCGCGTACAACGTAGAGAATCGGCGTTCGCAACGAGCTTGTGTGCACAGTTGGACAAACGAAGCACGGGGGAGGGGGGCGAATTCCACCTAGAGACAATCTCAATATTAGCTCGCCCGTTAATCCAGATCGGGTCGAAGCGAACGATCGCGGCAGAAGCAGACTCGGCGAAGTCGTTCCCACGCCGAAGACGGACGGTCGAGACGCAGCGTGCGGGATGTCTTGTTTACCCTCAACATTGTCTCGCTAAGTGGGACGGGCGCCTTGAACTTGAAGGTTGAACCGCGGCAGCGAGTTCGAGGCTCGGCGACGAAACGCGCCCAAAGCAAACTCCGCCGTACATTTCAGGCTTTCCACGTAAACGCAGGGCAAACATGGCGGGGCGATGGATCGACACGGAGGCTTTCCCGACGCGCAAACACTCGCCCGAGTTCCAGTCAACCTCCTCCCCCCTCGATACACCTCCATTATCGTTCTAATTATTCCCTGTTTGGATACGCGATGCCTCGATGTACGCGGGCCTCTCGTCTCTAATTAGAGAGCCACGACCAGCGAATCGAGGGGGAAACTTTGAAACAGTATCGAGGGGCAGGATTCGATGCAAACGTCAGTCCTCTGTAATCTCGGAAAAAAGACGCGAGGATCTCTCCTCGTCCGAGAGGAATATTGCTCGGGGAGGATTGTCCTTCGATCTTTCCACGTTGTTCGAAAAGGAAAAGACAGAAGAAGGAAAACGTTTTACGTTATAGGAGTCTCTAATTAATTTCGAACGTTGCGAAGGAACGAATTTTTCCGCGCTGCTGAGGCAGATATTCTCAATTATTCCCGCCTCGGCATTCGTGAAACGCGTCGAGAGACCCTCCACGCTCCTTTCGTTGCCTACCCAGCGCGAGGAACGACCAATCGACGTTCCAGAATCTCTCTCTCTCTCTCTCTATACTTATCCTGAGAACTCGAGGCTCGTCATCCTCTTCGCGAGCCTCCAACGTAAATCTTGGTGAAGAAAGAAAAAGAGAGAAGGAGAGAGAGAGAGAGAGATACGAATCGCAACGAATCTAAGAGCCGAGAAGATACGGAGAAACGATCCTCGCTCGCTCGCCGAGTTTGCTTTGGAACGAAGTAGCATGTCACGGGGAAAGATTGCTTCTGATCGTTACCTCGGCTATGCTCGCACGCTCGTCCCATTAAAGCCCGTTTTCATACCGTGGAGAAAGAAATATCGTTCCGCTTTGCTAGCCCCTCGATCGAATAAGAAAAGTCGAATCGATCGAAGCGTGCGCGAGGTGTCAACGAGACTCCCTTCAGTTTTTCGCTCGGCTCTTCCGTGTATATTAAATCATCACTCGCGTCCACCTATTCGTTCTTTCGATTATTCCCTTCCAACCGATCGTATCGTTTCCTATATCCGATATCACGTGATCGTAGGATCGATGGCACGTGGACGAGAGCAGAATTAATCCTCGCGATACCATTTCTTTATCGAGCGTAAGAAAGGTCGACGCGATTGAGAAAAGCAGCTGTCGGAATGGGATTCCAGCATCGCTATTCATCCGCCGTTTCTCTTCTCAAAGCGTATGGATCGGCATCTTAAGGGACGAGAAACGCGGATACCGCTAGTTTGCATAATAATTAATCACCGGCGCTGTTCGTAACGGACAATTTCCGGCGCTCCCTCGATTCTAACCTGTTAATAATGGCGGCGAGAAACAGGAGATAACGGGAGAAGAACGCGTTCCTCTCGTGGATTCCGACGAGATGTCTGTTATTCGGCTCGTCGATCGATCGAATAGCAGGGGGCTATTCGAGAAACTTTCGAGCCCTAAAAGAATCCTTAACCACGAGACTCATTGGGAGAAGGAGGGAGGGGGGGATAATGACATCGAGAGGAGAAACGAGAGATTCGATCCCCTGCGATTCCTTGGAGAACTCCTTTTTCACGCTCACGTTTTTCACGCAGACTGCGAGATAAGCGTCGAACAACGACCTCCCTTTTTTCTCTCCCCCTCGTGGAACGTTAGGGGGTGAAAAGAAACTTATCACGGTGAAAAATTGGCAACCGCGGTTCCAGGTAAAAACTGGTATGCTCCGGGATAGGGGCATCATTATTATACCCTCCCACGAGAGCCGTCGTCGCGTCTGTCGATCGATTTCCTCGAAATCCAGCCGGATCCATTATAGGGGGGCTCTTTGGAGGGGGACAGGGCACAAAACCGCGTGGCGGCAAAAAATTTTAATCGAGAGCCACGTGGTTCGGACGAGCCGATTCGCGAGCCGATCCCTTAAATCACGTCCCTTTCCAGGTACCTATCGATTCATTAGCCGTTCTGGGGACCATTATCGGCGAAACACGTCCTGAATTATGCGCAACAGATCGAGGAGGATCCGTCCTCGTTAAGTAGGTAGGGCGAGTAGGTAATCGATGACCTTTAATGGGCCGAAGATTACAGCGTTGGTCGCGTTTTAATTACCGCGCCCCGTTATTATCGAAACCCCCTTCGACTCCAAGTTTCGTCTCCAAGTAAAGAGGGAGAAAAATTTCGATCGGTTCTGCTTTTCGAGAATCGGATGCAGCGGGGAAGAAGAGAGAGAGTCCTTATTGTTGCAAAAGTGGCAAGGAGAGAGAGACGTGGAGGCTGGCGGAACCTGTTTTTCAACGGGCGCCCCTCTCCCTCAACTTTGTGGCAAAATTAATTTTACAATTACCAAGGAGCGCGAGGAGCGTTGGATCGCGGTCATCCGGGAAACGGCTCGAGGGGGGAAGGATGAAATTACAGGGAGAGGCGCGATCGCCTCTCGGCTTTAAGAATCGTCTGAAATTACGACAGGACGTTGCGCGAATAAAGCGGAGCGCATCGCGGATGCGTGCCGCGAGAAATCGCGAGGATCGTCCCCTCTCTCCTCCCCTTTGGAGAGAAGGGGATAGACACCACGGTGGCGAAGCAACAGCAACAACAACAACAACAACAAGAACGCGGGGAAGGGAAGCCTGCCACTTACGGATTATCCGTGAAGAAGTCGTTCCATTGCATGGCGGCGTTGGTATATACACGAGACGCGTTCGTGTTTACACGACTTGGCCACTTCTCGCGGCGGAAACTCGGCGGAGTTTGCCCCGGACGGATCGCCTGGGGAGGATGGAGAGAGGCATCTCGCATGGGAACGTGAAAGAGGACGGTGGAAAAAAGGCTCTCGTCAAACAAAGAAGGGGTCCCTCCTTCTCGCTTTTATCGCGGCTTCTAAATTCCCTCTTTCCTCCCGCCCCTCGTGCCACCGACTGACGATGCTGGTGGTGGAAGAAGGAAAGGTGTTTGGAATTTTGATGGTAGATAGGTATGTACGAGGTAGAAGGATGGAACGAATAAGAGGGAAGTCGGAGGTGGATTGATATTTATGTCTATCTTTCTTATCGTGCATTATCGTGGATAATCGCGGAGATAAGATAATCCCGCGTTGATGACGCGTAACGCGTAACGCAAAGTAGAGAGGCGAAACGCTCTTATGCAACTCTGAATAAATTTACTTTCGACGCGAAACTTCGAACAACTTCTTTTCTCTTTTCTTCTAATTTTCGAGGTATTAAAATTCTTCGTGCTTTTTCCACCACCCTCACGTACACCATCGTATACATACATATATATATATATATACCGACTGACAAAGAAGTGGAAGAGCTTGTCGAACGCGAGGATGGGGTGGGCGACGACAAACGCGACGAAGAAGAGGAAGCTGACTCAAAAGAGGCCTCGTCGATAACGAGGCAAAAAAGACCCGAGGCGAAAAAAAAGCAACGAACGCCTCGTTCGAGGTGTTAACGGATTGTACAAACGCCGCGGTGGTAAAAAGAAAAAGAAAAAAAAGAGAGGGGAAAAAAAAAAAGAAAAAACAGGAAGCCTTTGCCGAAAGAGCGAGGAAACGGAGAGGGGGGGGCGGAGTGGAGAGTGAAATTAGATAAGGAGCGACTTCCGCTGTAAAGAAGAGGAAAAGAAAAGGGAGGGAAGAAGAAGTGAAAAGAAACGGGCTGCGAACGGAAAGAGAAAATAACACACGAACGAATATCGCGGTAGACGCGTGGTGGTAAACGGAAATTGTTTCACTTCGTCCCGAGTGAATTTTACCACGGTGCGCTGGAACGCGGGGAGGAAGGCGGGGAGGAGGAAAGGACGACAGGCGTGGAGGATGGGATTCCTACCTTTTATTACCTTTTTCCAGACGCGTAAAGACAGATGTAGCGAGGAGTCAGGATGCGAGGAATGCGAGTAACTTACGGCCAACTTGTATACGCGTATATAATAATATCAACTTAATTGTACGCTCGCCCAACGATAAAACTTTCCGCTCCTCGCGGTGTTGCGTCGTCTTGCCGCTTTATTTTCTCTTTTCCCTCCCCCTACCGGAGCGACGTCCCCGCATGAATATTCAATCGAATCGGGGAGAAGTGGAAATCGTAACTCATTTCGATCTCCTTCGAACAGAGATATCTCTCTTCGTCCCTCGTTTCTTCCCCACGATGGAACGTCGTGGAACGCGAGGGAGCGTGCAAGGGTTGAAAAGATTCATATTCGAGACCAGAGGTTTTCTTCAAAATCGTTTCGTCGATTTCTATTCGTTGTTCTCGAAACAGAGAGACCCATTAGGTTGAAATTCCTCGCCAATTTCTCCATAATCTTCGACCCCCTCTACGTATTCATCCCTCCTTCCGATACGATACGAGCGAGCATATAAACCGAAACAATTTCCCTTTCGTTTAACGAAAATGAACGCGGGATCTCCTGCCTCTCCTCCCATAACGCGCACCCATTTTAGCACGAGGCAAACGCATACGCGCCGGCAAATTGCTGAAATTTAATAATCACAGTGATGAATGTACCGAGTGCCGTGGTTTAAATAATAACAGTAAGATTACGGTAACGAAGAGGAGCGCAGGGCTGGCATGCATCTCCTCGCCTTCGAGAGACGTTGCCTTCTCCGTGACGGCGAGGGATCGGCGAGAGATTGGGAAGAGGGGAAAAAGGAGAGATAGAGAGAGAGAGAGATGGATGGCTGCGGGCCCCGATCCGATCTTTCGACGAGATATTATAATACCAGGGGAATCGCCGGCATCTCGCGGTAATACTCGTTATTACGTGCTGCTGAGCGATCCAACGATCGATCGACACGGAGGGGACGTTTCAATCGCGACGCGGCGCACAGGGATGGGCAAGATAAATGGAGGGGGATCGTCCGATCTCCTCTCCCCTCGGCAGATTTCTCTCTACGACGCCCTTCAAACGTTTCGCGTCCTCCTCGAAAAACCGAATGATTACTCGAGATTTAGATCGAGCATATATTTTCATCAGTCCTTAATTTCGTTTAAGTTCCACCGATTGCACGAAAAATAATCGAATAATCTTTTCCTACGTGAGATGCATCCTACGTGAAGTTGCACAGGACAACGAGAGAAACGCGGAAGAGAGACTTAGGAAAAGGATGAAAAAATTCCCGAGAAGATGTCGATAGTAAATTTCTGGCCGAATGTGGAGGGGAGATAGGCGAGGGAAGAAAGTCGAAGGGACAGGGAAGGGAGGGAGAGAAAAAAGAGAGAGGAAAAAGATGGGAGGAAGAAGCAGAACCGGTCGATCGGGCGACGATGGGGCGAATTCCTAAGAATCAGCGAGTGAGACGCGAACGAGCCAAATATGGGCGAGGCGAGGGTAGCTCGCAGGAACGAACGCGCGCCGTTCGTATTCAGGAGTGCATCCTCGACCCCGCGTAATTCTAGCTCAGGTAGATCTATAAATAGAGAGGAGAGGGGCCGTGTACATGACGCCACGACCTGTTGCTCGAGCACCCTCGAGTAATCGAACCCCTCGAGAGAGGCCTCGCCTCGCGTTCCATCCTTCTCCGAAAGCTTCGAACCAGAGTCAGCCTCCCAACGAATACCCGATAGATCCTTAACCAAAATTCTTGAATCGAATCGACGAATCAGAAGGATAAATTAATCGCCATTGGGTTACGGAAAATCGAATTCTCCTTCTTCTTCTTCTATCCATCCGTCGTTTGCGTTAAACAGAGAGGGTACTTCGAGATCGAGTCAGCCCGTCAACCTGTCGAGAGGCTTTATAGGGATCAGTCTGCCACCGTTCGATACCAGGCATGCGGAAACCTGATCGAGAATTTTCGAGGAAACAGTTGTTCTCCTCTTATAATTAATAACGACGAACGGGGAAGGCGTTTTGGCGTCTGGACGCTGCTAATGATCCATGCGGTGTACCTGGCGCAATTTGCATACCGTCATTTGCAAGGTTGGGTCGGGTTGGAGCGTCCCACCTTCGCGCGGTGATCCCTGATCTTTGAACCCGTTTGCGCCCATAAACCGAAACGTGCAGATCACGACGCAGCCACTTTTGCATTCGGTCTCCAGCCTCTCTCTCTCTTTCTCTCTCTCTGTTTCTCTCTCGGCCACCGTCTCGACCAAGGATTCTTGTATCAGATACCGCGGCAAGTCTCGTTCCTTGCTTCTCTCTTTAGGCCGGAGTCCGGTATCCGGTGGTAAAATTACTTTTTATTGGGGGAGAAGAAGGGGTGGAGGGGAGAGGAGCGTATAGCGGTTTTCTTTTTAATCTTCGTCCGAGATGCACGAACGACGCATCTGAAAAATGAGATATTTTCGTTCGAGATAACTCGTTATTCCGTTTTTCCTTCTCTTCTTTTTCGCTCCTCTTCACACGTCGTCGAAAATATTATAAACGCGATACACAAAGTTATCGAGTTTGTCGTATTTTTAGACGCAATCACCATTTATCAAAAGGAATAATAATAAGTCGGGAACGAGGTTCGATTAATGGGCGAAGCGAACAGGTTCCCAAGGACACGTTGTATCCTTAAGCAGGACATCCAGTTAACCGTCGGGTCAGGATTCGAGATAACCGAGCGAGCAAGCCTGTCAATTATCGAGCATTCGGTCGTCGAAACCTCCTTGTCGTCCCTCCAAGATGAAGGATCAGCCTGCCTTTTAGGAGAGGCGGACAGGCCCGTTAGTCATTGCTCGATCGGCACGATGCTCATTCAGGGTATTACCATGTCGGAAGTGAGAGAGAGAGAGCCTCTCGTCGTGTCATCGCGCCGTGTCACCATTCGTTCGACCACCACTTTTCTATGAAATACCACCGTTATTCGCGTGGTTGGCCTATTCTCAGCATCGGCCGCCGATCGATAAATTTCCACCGTACGCGAAGAAAAAGGAAAAGAGGAATTTCCCTTCTCGCGAACTTCCTCCTTTCGAATCCATTGGAAATGTTCCAATTAGTAGGCACGAAACGTTTTATCGCTCGTTCAAGAACTGAGCTTTTCGATGCCCCCTGCATAAAACACGCAACGAAATTAGCCTTGGCTCTGGGTCGAAATTTCAAGTTTCCCTCTTCTCCCGTTCATTATTGTTTGGATTCGAAAAATTTGGCGGAACAAAGATAACCGATAATATCTTATAAATATCGTAGGCAGAATTGGATGTTGTTGATAAAAGGTGGAGCATTTTGGTAGATTCTAGATGCGCGACAGACACAGCGACGGAGCGAAGAGCGCATGATCTCGATCTCACGGCCCGTAACGTCGGGAATCGTGCACCAGGGCCAGCCTTTAGCTAATCACGGTACACGGTCGAGTACGAACGGCTAACCGGGACACGGGTATCGCGGTGGAAACTTCGCCCACGGTTGTTCGGTTGGCCGGAGGGGATACGAAGGAACAGTCTGTTCCCAGGTGAAGGTAATCATATTCCGCGTTCCACGGTAATGGTGAACGAACACAGCCTCCGGCCGCTAACGGAACCTCTGGCACCAGCCACCCCATTTCGCTGTGGCGGGCCTGTGGGTGCATCTACCTGCACCTTGTACTCAGCCCGAACTTCTCTCGCCGACGCAATTATCGCGCCAACAGCTGTTATCCCATGAATCGAGGAGAGAGAGATTCAGAGAGATCGTTATCGGCCTCTTGTTTCCAACTGCGGTTTCCAACTGTTTCTCCCTCTCCCGATCCTCTAATAAATTTCCTCGGTTAGCTTCTTTATCCACGCTGAGCTTCATCTTCATCTTTAGTAGAGAGGTTTTTCGAGATTCTTTTTTTTCCCTTTTTTTAAGAGTCGAAATTAGATTTGCATGCGATTGAATAATTGAATATCCCTTGGGGAGAGAATAAACGTTAAAAAGCATTGGTTGCAACATGGAGGTTCGGTCACGACTCCGACTTTTGAATCTTAATAAAAGGTAGTTGCAACATCACTTTTTTAAAAAACGCATCAAATTTTTGCCATCAAGTTGGTACGAGTAAAATAGATGCCGCATCACCTCGATTAAAACTTGTCGATTCAAGAAATAATCTATATTTCAAAAATTGTCAAAGTTTAGTTCCTTTTCCTATCGAATTCAATCATTTCAATCGTCCAACCAACGATCCAAAAGAATCCTTTACCTTCCCCATCTCGAACTTAACTCGTCGACTCTATTCACTTTACTCCTGTTCGACGAACAACAAGTTGGAAGATTAGCAACGATCCACGCGAATCTGCTTACTTTTCCCATCGGCGGCCATCACTTTCTCGCCCATCAAACGTCGTTATTATTAGCAGGCGCTCGTATCCGTATCGGTATTCGTGAAATCGTGAACGCTTTCGGTTGCGGCACGGCCGTATCGAGAGCGCAAGTGAAATTAGTCGCGGTTCGACGAGTGGCAGCCACCATAAACCGGGTCCTGGAAAGTAAATCGCGACGAATCAGGTTGAATCGACGACGCGCGGAAATCTGCGAAAGGGAAACGGGACGCGGAAGAAGAAAAAGAAAAGAAAGGAAAAGAAGAGAAGGAAGCCGCGTCGTTGACGGATCACGCCCGGCTCTTATCTTGCCGTGGAACGTGTGGCTCGCTCGCATTTTCATTCACCGCGTGTCACCGCGCGTGGGCGTGCCGTTTCTAGCCTGTCATCGTAACGGCGTTGGCGACGTCTGTGTCAACGGATGGAACACGGTCTTTGGGAGCACATAATCGTTCCCGGCTAATAGGACGCGATAATAGGACAATGGCTACGTTGAATTTGGGGAAGGGAAGGGAACTAGGCGGCCTTATTAATTACGAAATTTCGATAGGACGTGACTCGTCGCGGCTATCGTCAAAGGATCCCTGTTCCGCGGCTGGGACAGCCGATATTAATGAAAATATTTGTATGGTATCGTTGCTCTCGCTCCGTCGTTTCAATGGAAGAATTTAATGAAGGGATCTGTATGGCCGTGGAAACGCCTCCATTCTGGAATCGTGGAATATCGACACGTTTCGTTTACTTGTATTCTATTATTGTAAGTCGAAAGTCGTGGATCATCCGGCGGATGAAGGAAACGTCGTTGACTTTTTTCGTGAATGGGGCGAGATTCCGTCGAGAATGCCGATGAATTATTCTCGAGACCGGGGGAGGAGGATTGTTAATCAAACTTTTCGATTCCGATTCCTTACACTTCGTTACTTCTAAACATCCTCTCTCGTTTTCAATCGGCTTCCTGGATAGCATGGCGGAGATGAAAATCGTAGCGTTTCTCAGCGTGGTATAAGCGGAATAAGCCGAGTCTCCAGTCTATTCGCCGTCGAATTCTCGGCCGGCAAGGGATCGAGGCGGTGGTCGATGCATACCCCATTCACCGAATTCCTCGGTTCAATGGGCCGTATCCTGAATACGCAATGACACGCTGCTTTTAGGCACGGCGTGGAAGAAGAACCGGGATTTTCGCTCTGCTCGAGCGATCCCTCGCCGCTATTCGATTGCATAGGCGGGAGGAAAAGGGAAAGGGGGAGATAAATAAAAGAGGAGGAAACGGTGGAAGAAATCCATCCATCCATCCATCCATCCATCCGAGGATCGCCAGGATTCATTACGATAGTTCCAAGATGTAATTTACAGCGTCGTTAACGAGCAGGCGCGAGCTTAGGTGTCACGAGTCGCGCGTTCCATCCTTCGCCTTTTCTCTCTCTCTCTCTGTTCCCGCGTTCGATCAACAATGAAATGCCACAGCGAAGGGGAAGTACGGAGAACGACGAGAAAAGATGAAGTCGACGGGTAAAAGAGAAACTACCCACGCTCTTTTATCTCGGTGGCCCTTTGTATTAAGCCGCTGTCGCAACTGGTATGCGCCGGCTTCACCAAAGTCCACTCTTCTCTTCCTGTCGATTCTTCTTTTTCTAACCTCCCCTCTCCCCTTTCCCATCTTTTTCACCCTCCGAATCCTGCGAACAATTCCTAACACGCGTAATTCCTTCTCCTCACGACTCCTTATCATACATATGTATATATATATATACATATATTCCTCGACTTCCATGGAACATACGTTTAATCATTTCCGAATTGAAATTCACCGATAACCGGATAATTCGTGAGATAAATAAAACCTCGAACTTGCGTCCAAATAATATAAAATAACTTCAAATCAAGACTGAATGAATGACTTTCCGTCATCCTTGAACCCGCCCTTGAATTTCGAACGCACGAATCGAATTCCTGCACGTTCCTCATCGCGAACAGACAGCCGGAAATCACGCGAATCCGGACACGCATTCCCACGCGCCCACGGCTCGTAAATTCACTCGCGCACCCACCCCCTCTAAGAAGGCCGCCTGTTACGTGTCTCACACGCGTGCTGCGACGAGCACAACGCCGTGTCGTCCGATTTTCACGTCCCCTCGCCTAAATACCCGCCCCTCATCTGCATACCGCGCCTCGCGAGAACGCATCGGCGGTCAAAGTGCGAAGGTATGCGATATTGGCTCGTCTCCAGCCACGTCTTCCAGCCGTCAGTGTCAGCGGGGTGACAGTTACGCTAGAATGCCACGTGACGGGATAAATACCGGGGATTAACACGGGAGGATGGGCACGAATGGGTTATTATTGGACGAGTATCGACGGGGGGGCTCCCTTCGTGGAGAAAAGGAAGGAAAAATTCGATTTTCGGGGCACCAGTTAAACGATTCTTTTTTTGATTTCAGGAAACGGAAGAAGAGTGCCGACATGTCGGCCTTGAACGCCGGGCCCTGTCGACCCGGGATTATACTCTGTCTGGCGGCCGTTCTACTGGCATCGCAGTCCGATTCTGGTAAGTTTTTCCAGCGAATCCGTTAACAAAGCTACCACGTCCACAAAAGGTACCAGTTCGTTCCACCTAGAATTTTATCCTCGTCCTCGCGTCGTCGCCTCTCCGCGCACATACACATGCTCGACGTGTCGAAACGTAACTCATTTGACGGCGTACAAGTGTACGTGAGACGGCATGAAAAGGAAGTCCCGACGAGGAAGAACGACGCTGCCTCCTTTCTCTTTTCTCTCTCTCTCTCTCTCTCTCCTTTCTCAAAAATCCTCATCCTTCGCGTGTTCGCTTCGAAAAAGAAGGAATGATGGATATAAATTGCTCGCGAGAGAGGTCATTTTTTTAAGATTAAATGTTTGCGTTAAAAATCTCGTGCGATAAATATATATATATATACACATAATATATGCATACGCGATTTATAAATAGCGTATCGACACCTTCGTTCTATTACCACGTATTTGATACGTGATACGTATGTTGATAAGTGGGATGGTATTAGAACGAAGGGATCGATGATAATAACAGCGATTTAAAGGCAATGAAATATCGATCGATCCGTACTTATTTACGGGGTGCATAATCGAAAAATAAAAATTATAGAAAAGAAAAGGAAGGAATAGCACAGCATCTTCGAAAAGAACGAAGAAGAGAAAGTTCTTCTTCGATGGAAGAATAGGAGGCTCGACGAATTAAAAAAAAAAATTGAACGAATCGAGACTTCCCACGATTGAACCTGGCACACGTATTTATATACACACACACGAGGAGAAGATAGAATTAATTCCTGGCCGATGATCTGGCCCCATCGAATCCCTCCTTAATCTTCTTCTTTTTCTTTTTTTTCGAAACGTCTGCCGTGACTAAACCCGGCCAACGGGCAACGTCTGAATGGCCAACCGAGCCAGGACGTCGAACCTATCCCCGTCCTTCCCTCGCGTTCCCTCGCCGAGGAATAATCTTACCTCATAATGCTCACCTCTGGCATCGAGCAGACGTCGAGAGGTGGCCAAGGTGCTTTCCCATGGACCTATGGACGCGCGCACACCATATTCGTTCCTCGATCCAGGATCGTCTTCTCCACCGTCGCTCTCCCTCTTTCTCTGTCTGTCTCTGTCCGAGGTATCGCATAAGTCTCTTCCGTTTACGTCGAGCCGGTTTCGCGTTACGTACAGCACACGAGACCTATTCCCGTGCACGGTCGCTGGACGATCGATGGAACGTGGTCGACCGACAGATCCGATCGGGGACCGATTAGTCATCTCCGCTCCCCCGTGGCCACGTAGCCGTTGGAAATCGCGTTCGAAAACACCTGGGGAGAGACCACTTTCACCTGCAACAGGGTTGCGTCACGCAACCAACTGCGAGGTCAAGTTCTTCGTGGGAGATCGATCGAGGGGGAGGTCGGTGGCTCTCGTTTTAAATCATCGATGGTTTCGGGTGATATAATGTAATCTTCGTTCAGCTTGGCTTGCAGGAGGAGGGTGGAGGAGTACGGGAAGGGAACTATTGGAGGGGAAGTTTGACGATTAATAAAACTGAGTTGAGCTTAACGTTCAGCTTCACGTTCCTTTTCCACGTCTCGGTTGAACGGGCTCGGATTAATAGATGCAATTTATTTCTCTTCATCGTCTCCCCGCGGTTGGTCGCAGTTGGAAATAAAGGCGAAAGCGCGCTTCGCTTAAACCGCCGCCTCTAAGAATACGAATTCTTATTCCCTCGCTTCTCCCTTCTTTAACACACGACGACGATTTTAGTTCCGCAACTCAACCCTGACGAAAACCATCGAAACGAGAAATTAACATTTCCCGAGAATTTGTTTCTCTTCTCTTCAATATACACCCATATCGAATTCGCTTAATTCGAAAGTTACATTACCTTTTCGTTTATTCATTTCGCTCTCCTTATTTTTAATTAATTTTAACTATCCTCGAATTACCATGTGCGACTCGAATCTATCTATCGATTTTGCAGTTTGAGAAGGAAATTTTTAAATTAAAAAATATATATATATATCGATTAAACACTAAATACGACATTATCGAATCGAAAAAATTAAATCTCGCTCTACGTGAAGATTCCCATTGCGATTCATCAAACGCGATCTGTTCTCGAGAAGAAAGAAAGAAAGAAAGAAAGAAAATCGGCTTCCTGGATCTCAGTCATCCCTCCCGGTTCATGATCCATCAACGCCAGAGAGGGCAGAAATCGATCCTGTTTCCCGACGCGACCGACGCTCTCGGCCAACCATCGGGAATCATTCTCGGAACAGCGTGTTACCTCGAACGAAGCGACGTGCAAAAACGTTCGCATCGTCAATGAGAACTCATTAGAGATGCAACGTTTTTGCCTTCCCCCTCCGCCTTCTCCTCCACCCCGCCGACAATTGGCTGGTTCGACGAACACCAGGTGTGGACAAATGGTCATGAAAGAACGATCGAGAATTCCGCGCGAGGTACGCGCGCCTCTTCCTTTTCCTCCTCCTTTTTTCAAGACTGGATCACTGGGTGATCCTGTCCCTCGCGCGCGCGCCTATCCTTCACGTTTTTCCCCCCTCCCTTCCTTCGAAAGAAGGAAGGGAGAAGGCAGCCTTCCCCATCGAGCCGCGTGCTTTTCTTCTCGATATTTCTCTTTCTCTTCCACTCCTCGTGGAGAACGTCACCGTTGCGGGAGAAAAAAGGAGAGGAAAAGGAAAAAAGGAAAGAAAGTTGCTCCCCAATTTCGTTAACTCTTTTGGACAAGTTTCGCCTCGAACCGTTTCTTGTCCGATTCGACGACAACTGTAATTTCGGTAGGAATTATCCTCGAGAGGAAACGATCTTTGGTCGAAATCAAGGATCGGAGAGATCGTTTTTCCTTCCTCTGTGGAGAGAGAAGAAAAAGAATCGTTCCAATTTCGTCATCGATCGAGCGAGGGACGACGTCATGATCGACGACTCGTCGAATCGAGGAAGCTCGAGGAAGAGAGAGAGGAAAAAGTGGAGAGAAAAGCGATATCCGCGATGTCGTAACCCGGAGAACGAGATTTCGAAACGGTCGTGGAAACGATTTAAGGAGGAGGAGGAGGAGGAGGAGGAGAAAAATGCGTGTCGAGTCGGTACACAGCTGCACGGATAGCGGTTCCCGTACTTGGCTGCATCCACGTGATGCTGTGAATTCTGGTCAAACCTGTAGAGGCCTCGAAGAGACGGGTCCACGGATGTCACTGACCGCGTACCTCACCGTTGCCCACTTACGGTCCATATCGTCGCACCTGACCCTCCATCCGTTCCATATTTATGCCTCGATGCCGGCCAAAGTGTCGTTATCTTCGAGTATCGCTCGACGACGCTTGCTCGGATCCTCTCCCATCTCGGAGAGGAGAGAATGCCCAGCAACGCTTCCTCGATGGAAAAAGAAAAAAAAAAGAAATATCATCGAAATAAATAATTTGATTCATTCTCGTCTCGTTTCTTCGACCGTTTCTTCGTTAGATCGTGGAGCAGCTGTGGATAATATGATAATAAGTTGGATCTTTTTTCGAAGAGAGGAAGGAAGTGTAAATTTGAAGAACGAGTTTGAAAGATGGATTAACTGTTGAAAAATGCGTAATACTGCAAGGTAAATATATTAAAAATAATTTTTAATCGCGTCGCATAGTTAATCGCGTAAATAAGATTTTTCTTCGACATTTTATTATCGAGTTCATGTGTACTCGACATCAATATGCTTGCGCAAACATCCCATAGCAATAACTCGCCTGTTAACGATAACAAAATCGATTTTATAATCTCACATCACGGATCCTGCTCACGGATATCTTTAATTAAAACCCGAGTAATTTCAATGCTAGCGCCCTTCGCGGCGTACATTTGCCAAGTAAATAACGCGTCGCTATCAAACACGCTCGAGCAAACATATTCAGTTTATTTGCCTTTCGAAGGGTCTCGCCACCTGTTTGACCACGCTCCCCACTCCTTGTTATCGCGGCAATTAATTGCCTCGTGGATCTTTCTTCCATTTCGAATCCTCTGAAACTGTCGCGTTATTCGTTCCTCGCCTTGGAGAAAAACTTCCAACCACGCTGAAGAAAAATATGATAAATAACGCGATCATAACTTTGCCTCCTATCCCTTTAAATGAAAATCTTTCTTCTTTTTCTTTTCCTTTTTTCCTCTCTCCCTCGTCGAAATGAAAATTTCATCGATTATTCAACGAGTCAATCTTTTCTCCACGCGGTACAGGTTGCCAAGTTCGTTCGAGATGAAGGCGAATTCGGACGCGTCGCTTAAAATTCGGGACGCGTAAAGGAGCGGCAAAGTAAACGTAGCGGTGAACCGTCATTTAACGAAAGTACACGCACGTGCAACGCTCTCGTACAAACATCTCCGCATAATTAGCCGGTTTCCCTGACGCCTTGTTTTTCTTGATGGCACCACCAGAAAGGGGGTGCTTACGCAACGCCTTTCGTCGAAGATTCGTCGTTGGCCCTCCCCCTCCTCCCTCCATCCAGAGAGCGAGGAAAACGCATCGATTAAACGGTTTCGATTTGCATATTTTCAATTCCTGTTTTCCTTGCCGCGATACACAGCTTGTAACAACATTGCTCGACGATTTTCTGCATCACACCTGCCTTCTGTATCAGCGTCAACGATCCGTTTATCTTTCTCTACTTTCTTATTTGCGAACCTCGCCTCCTTATCTCCGTCTCCGTTTACGATCATCGTCACGGGCGAGAAAACACATTTGAAGACGGAAATAGCTTCTAAATCGGGGAACAAGAACGAACGACTGGAAGAACGACTCCTTTTTAACGAGGGAACGATTCGTTCGAAAAGCTCTGAAACCTTTGTTCTCCCTTTATCCCTTCTCGGGATAACTCATTCTCCTTTTAACGGATAGTTTTAGCGGAAGCGACGAGGTCGGCCACAATGCAAGGATATAACATAAGGAATGTGTGGATGATCAAACGTTGGACGACTCTGAAATTGGAGGTTCCTCTTTCCTGGAAAAAATTTTGAGGCGAAATCTTCAATACTCGTTAATGAAAGTCGAACGAGAAATTCTTCCTCGTTTTTTTTGTATATATCTTCTTTGGAAAAATTCTATATATATTATTATTACCTCTTGATGAGATAAAACTATCGTCACGTTAAATCTCGTTTTTGAAACGAAACAATCCGTGAACGATTTTCTCAACTACTAAAAAAATTAAAACGCAAAGAAAATGCATCGCGCTGACAAATCAGTTTGCCACCGTTTTTACCGTAATCCTCTTCCACTTGAAAGAACTCAACCGCGCCATCTATCGTGGCGGAAGTCGCAAGAAGCCGCGCGAGCGCCAGCCACCTGTTTCCACCTGTTTCGATACGCACGCTTTTTTTTATCGAGATCTCGGGATATTGCGTAAGCGGCCAATAAACCCGATCGAAAACACGAGATAGAATTTATAATTGTCCTCGAAAACGCGCAGCATCGAGTTCGAGGGAAGCGGCGATCGAGATATTACGGCAGAAACCGGTCGGTCAACTTCTCTCCGCCACCGATACCGACACGACATTGACACTGAAACGTCACGGGACGCGCCATAATCGTGCAACGATACTTTCCAAACTCATTAGGAGGGCTTTTAATCCCCCTCGGGGAGACGTCACCATTTGCCATACTCGCGTTTACGTTGACAACGCGCTGGCCATGTTGCGTAAACATCCGAACAGGTTGATCGGGTTAATCCTCTCGCGAGAGTCGTAAATTATCTCATCCCGTGCTCGTTCACCCGTGGCTGCTTCGCCTCCTTTTCTTCCCCGCGATCTTTCCATGGATAATATCTTTTAATTGCCGATATATTGAAGTTCCACGCAGATCTTTGGATCCTTTAATGATTCTACTCGAGGCTGGTTTCAAGACAGAGAGGAGATATTAAAAGTAACCGATTTTAAAAAAAAACCGCTATTTCACTCCTTTTCGATGAACTCCTTCCACAGATCCTTTCGAAGGTTTCCTGTTGGGAAAGGGAAGGATTCCTCGGACGGTGGTTGCGGTGTAGTCTAACCGCGACCTTGGAAGACACATAGTGTAGAATTTGGTGCACGCGATTCGAGGCGAGGAGCGGAAAGCCAGGTGCTCGTCGGAGCGTGTGCGGTTGATGGTAATGAACTTTCGCGGAGGCAAGGCCGCCTGGATGATTTCATAACGCGCGCGCAATCCTCTCGGCTCGGCTGGTTAACCGTCCATTCTTCTCTCTCTCTCTCTCTCTCTGTTTCTCCTCGGAGAGTCAATCGTTCGTTCCCTTTCTCGGTTCGACACCGCAACCGAGTGTTCGCGGTTCGGCCGAACGAGAGGGAAAGAGAATCGTCGGGTTAATAAAAAGCTCGATTGAAAGAGCTCGAGGAGAGAAGATCGACTTACATAATGGCTGCGCGTCTCCACCTGCGTGTGGCGGAGATGAATAAGAGGATCGACCTCGATTATCATTCTCTTCGTACGTATGAATTTTTCTTTCCTTTTCTTTTTTCTCGACACTCGAGGCGAGATCGCGGTTATTGTTGCGCGAGATAAGCAACAATAACCGAACGGCAAAGGCCGATCGTTTGTCCTTGGCTAATTACGACCCGATGGAATTCCGTGGTGGAAGAAAGCTTAACCCTTGGGATGTCCCATGTCGAGCATTTTGCAAGCAGCTTCTAAATACATATTATAATTTAAAACGTTATTTTTCTTTCTTTCAAATAAAATTTTGTATTACTTTACGCGATATTTTATTGAGACACTCTTTTCAGAACCCTTTTTATAAGTGAATTGAGGAGTTGTTGCTAGGTAAAAAGAGAAAAAATTAAAGAGTGCAATGTTCGATTATTTCTTCCTCGATCGTTAATTTAGGAAATCGTTTCGAAATTTTAAACAAATCGTTGGAATAACGAATACGATAAATCCCGTTACTTTCTCTCGAATCCACTTAATTCCGTCTCCGTTCGATGAAAAACACAGGGGACAGAGAACCAGTCCAACTCTTTGATCTTCCAACTACACGAAAATTGTGTTCGGGAAGAAGAAACCGGTACTCTCCTGTCGAGTCTCGCCAAACGAACAAATCATTTATCGCTAGGAGGCAAAAAAAAATTTCCTTCCTCTCGCACCTGTTGTTCCTTCGATCTCATCATCGAGTCATGGTGTGGAGACGATGTAACGGGTTCCCTGGCAAAACGTCGGAGAAGGGACCAAGATGTTCTTGCGAATCAAGATAAGAAAAAAACCAAGTTGCCGTGAATTTCCTTGTTTACCGGTTCCCGGTGAATAAATACTTTAACGTTCCCCTTACCAGAGGCCTAACAAATCCTGTTTATTTTTCATATCCGATCTCTCTCTATCCTCTAATTATAATTTTATAACCGAGATTTTTACAATTTTTTTTTTATCAAGATTTATAAGGAGAATTTGTCGATTTATTTATTCGTATTAATTCTCAAAATATATTTAGAGGCGATACTCGAGCAATATTCATTCGTGTTTTTAAAATTTCTGGATTTCTCGTATAATACTTCGATCTCTTTTTGTTTTAATCGAACAATTTTAAGATATGGCTATCGAAAACATTCGTTCTGGAATCGATATTAATTCAATTTGGTATTTTTATAATTTCTATCAAGAATCACGTCTAGAATTACGTTCCTTGATATTGACTTTTTCATTATTGGGAATTTTAAAATCGAATCTCGATGCTCGAAACTTGCTACGTTCGTTCAACGATCGCTTCAGAATTTCAATAATCCTTAAATTTCTCGTAATACTCCACTTATTCGCACCTTAGTCAAACAATTTCAAAATTTCATCAACGCTTAAATTTCTTACGACGTCGATTTCTCCGCATCGTTGCTGAAAATCGAAGCCACTCTCAATCTTCGAAAGACTTATTCACTGATGAAAACAAATCTCGTGGAAGGAACTGATTGGTTAATTTTAAAGGAAACGGCTATTTTCTATATTTAAATTATAATTTATAACTTTTACTCAAATATTTAAAATAATAATTGTAAACAACGAATAATTAATGCTAAGCGTATTATCTTTCAGTTTCGAAAATCCTTCCTGGATATTACCCTAACGAATATTCGCAAGTGAAATTAATTATTCCGAATATCCAAGTTACATCTGTTCAACGAATCAAAGCCAAGAAGCGAAGACAGATCCTGTCCCCTCGTTCCCATCGGCACGAGCATCCAGCACTTTTTTGAATTCGCGTCGAAAGAAGATAAAGAGGAAATGAAAAAAAATAAGACGCGCAGAAGATCGTAATCAGGCGCGAGAACGGCGACACCTCGGACGAAGCCCGCTTCGCGATAATTCAACGGCCGGGCCCGGCTCGCGCGAGACGATTCTCGTGTGCGTGTGTGTGCGTGTGCGCGTAACACGTGGTACGTGGGCCCCCCCGGTGTAACGTGGAGGCACGCGGCTGGGGACCCGGCTCGTGGGACTCGCGACAGAGACACGGACGGCCCTTCCATTCACGGACCCCGGCGCGCTTCCCAGTACAATTCAATTCGTTGGAAACGGACGGCTGGTGCACGCCCCGCACAGTCGCGGAATGCATGATTCTCGAATATGCGTTGCCTCGGCCGGCGAGCGAGGCACGTACCGTGGAAACGCGAATCCTCTCCTCTCGAGAACACCTTGCGGAAACGCACGCGCCGCGCATTTCAACCTCGCGCCTTCGGGTCGCGGGCGGACTTCCGATCGAGCAACCGACCACTCAACTGTTCCCAGCCGTGTGCCAGCTGGAGGATCGGCATGCCTTCTTCTCGACAGTTATCTCCTCGGAACTTGGATAATTTTTGTGCAGGGGAGGGGAAATGCTCGTTGGGGGGTTTGTTAATTTTTCTTTCGAGAGAAAGATGGATAATGCAATGATATCGAAGAATTTTTCGTGGAAATATTTATCATCGGTTAATTGAGAACAAAGGTAGGTTAGAGGAATTTAATTTCAATCTTGATTCCAATCCAATTTGATCTATCCGAAGAGCGTTAGGTTTTTACTTTCGACTCGAAAAGTTTGAGCAATGATCGGATCCCGTTCGAGCGGGTCGTGATATTTTCGAAACGTGGCCATTAAAATTTATCAGGAGGGGAGGGACGGTCGATTTAAAACGAAGGAGATCGTCATACGAGCTATAAAAAAACGTTGGCGAACAATCTTCAGCGCCATGTAATAAATCTGCCAACCTGGCTACGTTCAATGAAGGGATTATACTGGACATTCGAATCCTTCGCCTCGCGATGCACGTATACCGCGTACAAGGGACGTTTCGCGCATTACAAAGAGTTCCTGGACGGTTTTCAAAGAAAAAAAAAAGAAAGAAAGAAAGAAAAGAAAAGAAAAAGGAAGGAAAAAGTAGAGGCAGTGAGTCTTTTCGAAAAGAGGACGACGCCGTCATTTACGAATTCGTACGCTATCCACATTTCGCTTACTCGAGACTTATCATCTTATTATTATTACATGATATCCAATGATTCGATTTATCAATAGCATCCACACTTCTTTCTCGACGAGGAATTCTCTTTCAAAAAAAAGAAAAAAAGAAAAGAAAAAACCTTTATCCACTTGAAATTCGCAATAAACTGAAAGTCTAGAAAAGAGAGAACGCGAAGCTTATTGTCCGAGTGGGGAAGAATGGCGGAGGGTGTCGTTTCACGAACAATCGAACTCTCGAGTCTCCCCCCTTCCTCCCTCCTCCCTCCCCCTCGATTCCGCGACACTTCAATTCCGAAGAAATTGCGAAAACGCCCCGCAAGAACGAGAGAAGAAACGAGGAACAGAAAAAAAAAAAAAAAACGAGGAACGAGAGGTCGGGGTTATTCGTGCACGTGCGTTTCTTTTCTTCTAACCGTCGACGTTGAAAATTAGAGGGATAAAGATAAAGCGAGGCGAAAGACGGAACAAGAGAGAGAGAGAGAGAAGAGAAACAAGGGAGAAGAAAGAAAGAAAAGAAAGAGAAAAAAAGAATTCCACGTGCACTCGGCATACAATTCGTTCGACTGGGGCGAGGGTGTTAACGAGAATTCGCCCACGTACGCTCGCGCCATATGACGCTTTGACTCACTCCGTTGTTAAGCCGTGTTCACCCTCCGGACAAACGCATCCCGCCGGTAATTACTATGATAAACTGCGCCCAGAGACACGGCTCGTCTCCCCTCCCCCTCGCTGAATTTCATGGGAAACTACGAGTTTCCTAAGATTATTATTTACAGATTTCAATTCTGGAATTTTCTACGTCGAACTCGTTTATTGAATCTTCCTTTCTTCCCATCCTCTCTCTCTCTATCATCCCAATTTTTAATTTTATCGATCGGTGAACGGTAGGTTTGATAAAAATTTACCTTCTTTCTCTTTCTGTCGCAGCACCCGTTTACGACCAGGATACCACACAAGTAGCGGAATACGATGGAGGTACGTACGACTTGGCGAGTTTCATTACTTCTAATCAACGTACGCGCACGCCACCGACGTGATGTTAATTGTATCGCATTCGAACAGGCGACACGTGCCGTTTTAACGATTCTTACACGGTGCCGCTTTCAATCGATCCTTTCGATGAATATTAAGAACCGCGCTTCGACCTTCCGTGTCACATATTCCCAGACGCTCTTTGAAACACCGTGCGTACGCATATACATATATATGTATATATCCTCTCCACTCGATCTTCCGTTCCGTCGGTAATTTCAAAGATCGAGAAAGATCTAATTCGAATTCTCACCGCGAAAAACTCGGCGCTGAGGAAAGGGAATTGAGTCGTAGCTGATGGAAAATTTTGAACGAAATTCACAGCCACTGCCGGATGCTACTACAACTACCAGCATTACAAGGAGGGGGATAGAATCATCACGAACGAGCCGTGTTTAAACTGCACGTGCCACAATCGAATGCTGATGTGCTACCTCAGGGTTTGCCCGTTCACGAAGGCGATCGGCCAGGATTGCACGGTTGAGAAACGGCCGGATCAATGCTGCCCCGTCATCACCTGTCCAGAGGTGCCGGTACAGTTGTTGACCTCCACCACTAGCGCGCCATCCACTTCCGGCTCCACGGCGGTCGGATTCCACGACAATTACGGGTGCAACGTGGACGACCGGTTCTACGCGGACGGTGCCCAATTGCCCATCGATCCTCAGAATCCTTGCGAGCTCTGCTACTGCATCAGGAACAGGACAACCTGCGTCATGCAGGAGTGTACTTTGCGCGTGGCCGGGTGCAGGCCGGTCTATCAACCCGGAGTGTGCTGTCCTGTCAAATACAATTGCGGTGAGTCGAAGAGGAAAGAAGTAACAGAGAGAAAGATTTTATTGGCTTTGCTTTCAAATTTTCCCGATTGACTTTTATATTTTAATACTAATAATAATAATTAATTTCTCGAATTCAGAATACGACGAGGAACAAGCGACGACGGTTGAACCAACGCCCGGCCTCATCATGACCACAACCATGGCCCCCGGGGCGACCACGTCTCAATGCTACCACGAGGGAAAGGTTTACGAGGGCGGTGATTTGATATACTCGACCCAGCCTTGCCAGCACTGCTATTGTTTCCACGGTGACATCGCGTGCGCTGTCCAGGATTGCGGAACACCGATGAAGACTCACGGAAAGAACTGCACGGCCCTGCCACCGCCCGAAGGGGAGTGTTGCCCGACCACGTACGAGTGCGGTAAGAGACGCGTGTCCTTTTATCGATCCGATCCCGAGAGACTAGCTTCATAGCATGTACATAAACTTTCGTTCTTTGTCGCATAGAAGATGACGGAGAGGTGGTAACGTTACCGAGAGGCGAGGAGCGATACTCCACGACCGAGGCACACGTTCAGGAGACAACTGTTGCGGCAACGGAAGCAACTGAGAAGCAACTCGAAACGACGGAGGAGTCGTTCCCCGGCTCCGACAACGTAATTCCTCAAGACCACGAGGCCGCGAGCACCGGGCTACCCGTCGAGGGCGCGTCGTCCACGGAGGAGCCGAAGAAGGAAGAGGCGTCGACTCGAAAAGAAATCACTGAGGAATACGCGACCGAAGGTACGGTGGCACCCGAGTTGACAGCACCTCCAAAAGAGCCGGGGGCAACGGAAGAGATGGTATTAGAGGGGAAGGACAAGGAACTGGCTACTACACCCGCAGAAGAAACTACTCGAGAAGTGAAAGAAGGGGAAGAGCAACAGGTGGTTACGGAGCAAGCGATAGTACCGGAAGAAACGCAGACCGTAGGAGGAGAAGTGGAGAAGGGAGAACAGCCTGAATTACCACCAAGCGGTGAGAAGGAGGAAGAAGCGAAACCAACGGAGGAAGAAAGCGTTTCTGACAAGGGAGAGGAGAAGGAAGAGCCAAACGTCACCTCCGAGTCCTCTGTGGCCGAGGAGGAGCAGCCGGCTGAAAAGTCCACGCGGTTACCTGAACTTCCAAGCGAGGAGAAGGAAACATCCTCGGTCCCTGAAGCGACAACGGAGAAGGGTTTGAGCGAAGAACAAGTGACGGAGGCAGTGAAGGAAACGGAAGGGCCTGTGATCGCATCCGAACAGGAACAAAAAGGCACAACGGTGGCGCCTAGCGAAGAGAAAGGTGCAGAGGAGGCGGCCACGCCTGAAACAGAAGTGGTCACTGAAAAATCTGTCCCGGAAGTTCCAAGTACCGAACAAGTTCCTGTGCAAGAAGAAGAAGAGAAGAAAGAGGAAGAGAAGCCAATGCTGGAAGTCAGCACGGAGCAGCAGCCTACAGAGACGAGTGTTGTTCCAACGGAACGTGGCGTAGAACAAGAAGCGACCACGGAAGCTGCAGCAGAAACGGAGCAGCCAATGGTACACGAACATAAGACAGTTGGCGTGGCTCCTAAGAAGGAAGACGCGATTCCTCCCGAAATTCCTCCGGAACCCATTTCTCCAGAGGTCACTGAGAAACCGTCTACGAGTGAAAAGGCTGAAGAGGAAGAGGAGGAAACACCGGTGATCCCTGAACAGGGTCCGACAGGAATTTCGATCACGGAACGTATACCTGAAAGCAAAGCAGAGGACAAGGAAGCAGTGACCGAAATGCAGGTTACCGAGGGCTACGTTGACATGAAGCCACCAGAATTTCACGTACCGAGCAACCTCGTGACCGAGGTTCCTCTGGCCAAGGAACCTTCGTCCACGTATTTACCGGCAGAGCACGAAACGTCCGCTCCTAAGCAAGAGCAAACCGTACCTATCGAACAAGAAGGAACCACGATGAGGGCACAATTGCCGGAAGAAGGATCTACGACGGAGCCGCAACAAAAGGCGAATGAAGAAGAAGTTTCCCCGGTTACCGAAAGTGATCATATTATAGAAGAAGAGAAAGAAGCGACGGAAGCAGCTTCTAAAGGCACCGAACAACCCGGGCCGAGTGTCGAGGTATCGACAACGCAACAACCTTCACAGGAACAGGAGACTCAACAGACGGAACAACCTGGCTTACAGGAGGAACAGAGCACGGAAACCTCGTCTTCCGAGGTTTCGCCCACGAAGGAAACTTCCAAGGAAGAACTGCCGACGAAAGGATTGACTATCGAGGAATCCGAAGAAGTAACTTCATCCGAGGAAGTTAACGATTCCAGTGAGGAAGTTACTAAAGAGAAACCGATTGAGATGGAGAAAGAACACGAGGAACATCCGTCAGAGACGCCAACTCAGCCTCCTGTATCCGAGGAACATCCGACGGAACAACCAGCAGTCGAAGAGGAGACAGTTGGAACTGAGAAAGTGAGTACAGAAAGTGCCCCGATAGCTCCTTCGACAGAAGCTCCAAGCGGAGAAGAACGATCCACGGAAGTGGTCCCAGAAGAGAAAGTTATTACCGAACAAGAAGAGCGAGTCACTGTTGCACCAGAAGAAGGTGTGCCAAGCGAGAAGCCTGAAGTCGGTTCGGAAGCTGCCGAAGAACAGGTGACTGAGAAACCAGTTGCTGGCAAAGAGGAAACTGCCGAAGAACAGGTGACTGAGAAACCAGTTGTTGGCAAAGAGGAACCTGCCGAAGAACAGGTGACTGAGAAACCAGTTGCTGGCAAAGAGGAAGCTGCAGTTACGGCTAAACCAACAGAAGGTGAAGAGATGAACACAGTACCCGTAGTTAGCGAAGAAGGTGAACCAAGCGAGAAACCTCTCGAAGAAGTTCCGAAAGAAGCTACACCTTCGGAAACGGAAAGCACGTCAGCAACTCAGGAGGCTGAAGAAGCAACGGAAGGAAGCTTGACGATCGAAGTTCATCCAACAGTGGCGTCCATGGAAAGAAAGACAGAAACGCCAGAATCTTCGGAACAGCCTGTTGTTGTCGAACAAACCGAAGCGCCTATAACCAAAGAAACGACTGAACAGGTAGAAGAAGAACGGAAGACGGAGGAGCCTACGAAGGAAGAAGAAGAACAAACCGAAGGACCTGCAGCTGCGTCTCCATCGACGGAAGAGACGATGACAGAAGCAGGATTAGAGAAAGAAGGAACTCAAGCTCCTGTTGAGGAGCATACTAAATCTCCTATTAGCGAGCGTAAAGAGGATGAAGAAAGCGTGAAAGGTGCTGAAGAGCCATCTGAGAAGGAAGAAGGCGTTCAGAAGCCACCTCTTGAAGAAGAGAAGACAACTGAAAAGCCTGCAGGGGAGGAAGAAATGACTGCAGTGCCAGAGGAAACTGAAGTAACTGGAAAGCCTATCGAAGAAGAGAAATTACCCGAGGAGCAACCTAATGAAGAGCAGCGACCTAGTGAAGAACCAACGAAGGAGGAAGAACAGAAGTCTGTTGAGGGAAAACTGACTGAAGAACCAGTAGAAAGTGAAAAAGCAACCGAAAAACCATCTATTGAAAAGGAGAAACACGCGGAAGAAGAAAAACCGACTGAAAATCCGATCGAAGAAGGAAAAACGACAGAAGAGAAGCCAATTGAACCTGTGGAAGAAGAAAAGGTGAGTGAAAAACCTATTGTTGAAGAAGAAGAAAAACCAATAGAAGAGGAGAAAGGAACAGAAAGTCCCATAGAAGAAGAAAAACATGTCGAGGAGGAAGGAAAATTGGGAGAGGAAGAGAAGCCGACTCAAGAACCTGTTGAAGAAGAAGAAAAACCTATTGAGGAAGAAAAATCGACAGAAAAATCTGTTGAGGAAGAAAAACCAACCGAAAAATCTGTCGAAGGAGAACAACCTACAGAAGAACAGAAACCAACTGAAGAGCCTATAGGAGAAGAACAACCTATAGTTGAAGAGCAAAAACCAATTGAAGTATCGACTGAATTGTCTGCTGAAGAACAAAAATCAACGGAAAGTCCTATTGAAGAGGAAAAATCAACGGCGCCTGCGGAAAAAGAAGAATCTAGCGAAGAAGAAAAATCTACTACTAAAGCGCCTGTGCAAGAAGAATCGAGTGAACAGCCCAAAAAAGAAGAAGAAGAAGTGCAACAAAGTGAAGGGCCTGTCGAAAAACCTGCTGAAGAAGTAAAGCCAACTGAACAGCCAATAGAAGAGGAAGAACAAGGGCCAACTGAAAAGATTGCCGAAGAAGAGAAACCATCTGTCGAACCTGTTGAACAGGAAAAGACAACTGTGGAACCTGTTGCGGAAGAAAAACCAAGCGAAGTCGCACCTTCTCAAGAGACTGTACCAATTGAAATTTCAACGGAAGGTCCTATGATAGAAGAGAAACCCTCTGAAAGTGCTGAACCAATATCTACCGAAATTCCTATTGTAGAAGAAACTGTTAGCCCATCTGCTCCTAAAGAGATAACTGAAGTATCGACAGAGCTTCCAAAAGAGATTCCAGAGAGTTCTACGATCGCTTCGAAAGAAGAAGCTTTGCCCACGGAAGAAACACAAACAGAAATTGCTGGTATACCGCAGGAAAAATTAACGGAAACTCCCATCGATCATGGTGAACTTTCTACAGAACCTACTAAACAAATTCCAGAACAGCCCACCGAAGAAGGAAGCACTCAACAACCAGAATCACCGATTGAAGCGACAACAGCGGTTGTTCCAAGCGAAGAAGCAATCAAAGAAGAAGGCAAAATATCCGCCGAAGAAGGTATCATGACTGAAGTATCACCGACCGAATCTGCATCACCTTCCGAGGAAACCAGTCCAGCGGAAGAAGAACAAAAAGTATCTGTTCCTGAACAAGTTCAAACCGAAGCTCCATCGAAAGAAGAGGGAACAACTCAAGTTTCTCGAGAAACCGAGGCTCCAATGTTGGAAGAAAAGATTATAGAAGAAGAAGCAACATCTGCGCCTAAGGAAGGAGAAATTCCAGAAACTACCCCGTACACGGAAACATCGTCAAAAGTCGAGACTGAAGGAGTCGAACAATCCACGTTGGCTGCAGGAATACCCGAAGAAGAGGTATCCACGCAGCCTCCTTATCATATACCACCAACAATTCCAGGAGAGGGCAATTGTCTCGTCGAAGGTCAATCTTACAGCAATAACTCTGCGATTCCTCCATCGAATCCTTGTCAACTCAGTTGCCGTTGCGTCAGTAGTATTATTCAGTGCGATCTGGTTCAATGTCCACCGCCTCCGAGCCATTTGTCGAATTGTATGCCGCTTCACATCGGTAAAGATTCTTGCTGCCCGATGTACGCTTGCGACTCAACGCCAACCGCTGGCTTGGAGTCCGATAATCACATGATCGAGCATGAAACGCCTAAATACGAAGAGGAGGAGAAACAGAAGACCGTACCACCTCTAGAGACGGAACTTCCTAAGGAAGGAACAACGGAGGGTGTCGAAGTGAAAGAGCATTCGACCACCGTAGCGCCAAAAATAATACCCAACGTGGAAACAGGCGAACAGACGACTACTGCGCCTGGTTTGACAGAAGAAGCGCAAACGACATCGAAATCTGTCGAACCTGACCACACGCAAGCGACCACTATCGTGGAAGGTGCCAAAGAGGCCGAAGAGCATACTCTCAGCCCAGTAATGCCTCCGGTGCAGGTAGAGTCTTCTAGTCAAATACCTTTGGAAGAAACTTTGAAAGAGACTTCATCGGAAATACCGAGCAGTTCGGTAAGCGAACAGGAAGAGCAAGCAACAGAAGTGCCATCCCCTGAACAGCCAATCGAGAAACATGTTCCCGAAGAGCAACAACCCTCGAGTCCAGCAGGCGAGGAACAAACAACGCAACCGATTCAAGAAGAAAAAGAAACTTCCGTTGGAATTGAAAAGGAAATTCCTACCACGGTGAAACCAACAGGTGAACAACTACCGGAAGAAGAAGAAAAATCTGCAGAGGGTGAAGAACAGGCGACCGTCTCTCCCGCGATCTCGCAAGAAGATACGAGCCAAAAGTCCGAAATTCCAAGTTCTACACTCGTACCAGAAGGCCAGCCACAGGAAAGTGCCGAAACTCAGAGACCGTTGGAAGAAGGAACAACTTTGAGCGCGGAATCGGTAACGCAACCCGAAGAAGAAAGAAAACCTGAACAACCTGAACAGCCTACTGCAAAGGATGAATCGCAGACTGTCCAACCCAGTGAATCAGAAAAATCATCTTCAACCGTGGAACCATCTATTCCAGAGCAAGAAGTTACTCCTGTGGAACAGGAAACCGTTAAACCTATCGAAAGTGAAACACCTGGAACGACAAAAGTGGAAATCTCTACAGAAATTCCAGCGTCAGAGGAAATAACTGAATCTGGCGTGACTAAGGAAGGACCAAGTAAAACTGAAGCACCTCAGGAGAAAGAAGAAGTCACGACACCAAGCGAGGCAGAAGAAACTCCAAAGAAACCAGAGATTCCTCCAACGGAGGAACAGGCTGTATCCGTTGGAACTGAACAACCTTTAATACCTACTACTTTAGCAGGCGAACAAACCAAAGAAGCAACTGCACCTGAAGGCACGCTCAAGGTGACTACGGAAGCAGTGACTGCAGAGGAGCAGCATACGGAGATACCTGAACAGCAAACGGAGGAACAAGTGGCAAGTTCGACCGAATCTGCCGAGGTGAGCACCGAGAAAGAACCATCGATATCTACCGAAACGAAGGAAACGACTGAAGAACAGGGTGTCACTGAAAAGCAGCAACCAACCGTCGTCGAAAGCAAGCCCGAAGAGGAAGCTTTACCTTCGTCCGAACCAACTCCATCAGCAGAGGAACAAACTCCCGCTCCGCTTGGCGAAGAGGAAGCTACACCTTCCTCCGTTTCTAAGGAAGCGATTACGGAAGCTACGCATGAAGCCACCACGGTGAGAACTGCCCCTGTGGAAGTGACTTTGCCTCAAGAACAAACGGAACAGCCTGGTGCTGCTATCGAGAAAGAAACGGTGGCACCTGTTACCGAAGAAACAGTTACGGAGAGAGTTAAGGAAGAAACCGTTGAATCAGAGGAACACGTAACGACCGAAAAAGCAGTTTCTGTCGAAAGCGAAGAAACGCCTGAAACTACAGCACCGGTTGAAATTGCGGGACAGGTGACGGAGAAGGAGGAACAAGCGACAGAATCTGCGGTGCCAGCGGAGAAGGAAGCAACAATCGCTCCTGAACAGACACAGAAACCCGAGGAAGGAACTCAGAAATCGGTTGTGGAAGGTGAGGGAGTTACAGCTAAGATCGAAGAGCAATCTAGCGAGACATCTTCTCCGATGGATTATACCCCAAGCCCAATTTCGCCAGAAAAGTCGGAAGAGAAGGAAGAGAAGAAACCTGAAATAATAACGGAAGGAATACCGGAAGAGAAAGCGACAACTGTGCCAAGTGAAGTAACTCTGCCTCAAGAGGAACAACAAACTTCCGTGACTGAAAGGAAACCGGAAGAGGGTATTCCAGAAGTGACTGAAGCACCATCGATGGAAGAAGCGACAGGAGGACCGATGGAAGAAGAAAAGGGACAGGGTGAAGAACAAACGACTCCAGCAGCGGAGATAGAAAAAGCGACTGTTTCCAAGACACCCCTCGAAGCTGGTCCAACCGAAGTGCCAGAGAAGATAGTTCCCGAAGAAGTACCGTCCGAGACACCGGAACAAACACTTTCCACCGAACAACCTGTGCAATTTACGGAAGCTCCTGAGAAGATAGCGCCTTCCACGGAAGCTCCAGAACAAGAACTTCCTTCCGAGGCTTCATCAGAGAAAACTGCAACACCAGAGGTGCCGGTACATTCGACCGAACTACCTGAAAAAGCAATTCCTGCCGAAGAAGTTTCTGAGAAAGAAGTTCCAATCGAAGCGCAAGAAGAAATAATTACTACCGAAACATCGGAGAAGGAAGTTCCTAGTGAAGTATCGACAAAAACTCAACCTACTGAAGCGGCAGGAGATCAAGTCACAGAAATGCCGGAGCAAATTATTCCAGAAGAAGAAAAACCTAGCGAGGAGAAAATTGTTCCTGAGGAAGAGAAGCCAGTTGTGACGACAGAAAAGGTTCTTCACGAGGAAGAAGAGAAGCCTGTCGAAGTGACGGAAAAAATTATTCCCGAAGAAGAAAAACCAGTTCAAACAACGGAAAAGATTGTTCCTGAGGAGGAAAAGCCTGCTGAAGTGACCGAGAAGCTTGTTCCCGAAGAGGAAAAGCCAGCCGAGACGACGGAAAAGGAGCTTCCTCCTGAAGAAGAAAAGCTTGCGGAAACAACGGAAAAGATTCTTTCAGAAGAAGAAAAACCTGTCGAAGTGACGGAAGAACAAAAACCAGCAGTCGAAGAGGAACAACAAACAGTTAGGCCTGAAGAAGAAAAAGAAGAAGAAGAAATTTCTCAAACTACGGAAGATCTTTCTCTCAAGGAACAATTACCCGAACAAGCCGCGACCGAAGCTCCTCAAGAAGCGACCAAGCTTCCAACCAGTGAGGAAGAAGAGTTGCGACCCACTACAGCAGCGGTTGAAGTTGAAACAACGTCTCATCAAGAAGAACAACCGAATCCGATAACCGAATCGACGGAAACTACAATCGCGTCCGAGGTGCACGAAGATACGACTAAGGAAGCGGAACCTTCGGAGGAGGCACAACTTGGCGTAACGAAAGCGCAACCTCCCATGCCAGAAGCTCAACCTTCCATCGAACCTGCAATCGAAACTTCTACGGAACATGAAGAGGAGGTGGCACAACCAGAGACTGAAAAGGCTCCCGAAGAACATCCCGCGGTGCAAGTAACTTCTACGGAACAGCCTCAAGAAAAGAGTACCGTGGAACCAACAACGATTCCGGAAGAGCCCAAAGAGGAAGAAGCTTCCCCAAAACCTGAAGAAGATCAACAATCGACCGAGGCATCCGTCGAAGAGCCCACGACGAAGGCTCATCCGCTTCCAACAGAGCCATCTCTCGCCGAATCGAGCGAAGAGGAGCAGGAGGGAGAAGTAGAAGAACCTGGATTGCCAGAAACTGCCGGCTCGACGACCGAGAAAGAAGAATCGGCCGAAGGCTTGGATCATCACCTTCCATCGATGAACCAAACGTTCGAAACTACTGAACGACCTGTCCAACCCCCTCTTCATCAGCCAACGAGTACATTAGCCCCTCAAATACCCGAGTATTCCGATCAGGTATCCGGAGAGGAGAATCCGCACTTCCCAACGCATGGTGGAAGTTATCTATCGAATGAAGATTACGACGAAGATGACCAGGCGATTTACGGACCAGGAACTTGCCGATACGGCGGCAAAGTCTACGTCTCGGCTCAACAGATACCAAGGGACGATCCTTGCGACTTCTGCTTCTGCTTCAGAAGCGACATCATCTGTCTGCAACAGAGCTGCCCACCACCGATCCCAGGTTGCCACGAGGAACCGATCAGCGGTTTCTGCTGTCCGAGATACGAGTGCCCGGTGTCGATGGCCACGTCGCTCAACATCACTACGACAACGACCACGACCACGACCACGTTACCGCCTCATTTCCATGCCCATGCATACAAAGGAGCAGCGAAACGAAGCGGATGTCAGATTCGCGGCCAAGCGTATCGCGTTGGAGAAGTCATTAGGTCCGCATCCGGACCTTGCCTTCAGTGCACGTAAGTTACTTAAATCGTTTCTTTTTCTTCCTTTAAAGTTTTCCTAATTTTCTCGCGTCACTTACCGTTTGAATAATTTGAAATTTCAGTTGCGGTGGTGACGGGAACATGAAATGTGATCCACGAGTGTGCAGCCCGGAACCGATGTTGAGGCAAATGATAGCCGCAGCCACGGCGAGAAGGAGGAGATGAGCCGTCCAACGAGATCCCGGGGATCCTTTGGACGAACATACAAGGGAAAAAGGAAGTTTAGAGAGCTGGATCAGTGTTGTATAAAAGTGAATTAAAAATATTCTAAACTATCTAAATATCGCGGGAACACAAACTGTAATGTGCTTCTGCGATCACGAACTGAGTGGCCAAAACCGTAAACGTTTATATTATAATATAATATTATGTTATATAAAGAAGAAAAAAAGAGAGGGGGAGAATGAGAATAGGAATAGAGAACGAGAGAGAGAGAGAAAGAGAGAGAGAGATGAGTACGTGTAACGGAAGGACTAAGAAAAAAAAAAAAGAAAAGAAAAGAAACGAAGAATTTAACTCTGCGTAAAACAAGATTCGTTTTTTTTTTTTGGTGCCAAACGTAAAACAGAAATAAATCGGTGGAACGAGAAGGGATATAATGGAAAAAGAAAAAAATATTTCGTTATATAGTTCCACGTTTCACGCCATTAATTTTTCTTTTTTTTTTTTTTTTTCATCAATAAAAAAAGTAACGATTATGGAAGAAAAGAAGCGATAAAGAAAAAAGATAATTTTGCTGAACGTACGAGACTTATGACTGTGCCTTCGTCAGTGCCGATAACAGCGGCACTAATCTTTCGTTCCGTGACAGTCAAGCTGGCGTTAAATTTAGCCGCGATCATCGTCGTTGAAGCTTGGAAAAAAAAAATGGGAATATCGTCATTTAGGAATTAACGTGGTGATGGGAAACAAACGTATAAAAGAGCGTTCTGATCGAGCGCGACCAAAAAAATATATAAATAAAAAAAAATGCGAAGAAAATAATAGGAATCTGTGTTATCGACAAACGATCACGGAACGGTTTCTCTTTTACAGTGGACATTGTAACAGCAATCGGTCATGATCGTGCGAGGGATACGACCAGAAAGATCTTTTTCAACGAGTTGGGCGAAGCTCGGTCGTACTGGTCTCCCATGTACGATCAATAATTGTGCGTGAGAATTATTAATTAAGAGAAGAGAATGGTCACGTATATTATGTAATAATATATTGCTCTTGTAATACCACTGTAAAAAAACTTGAACAACGATGATCGATGGCGATCTTGCCCTACGATCGCGATAGATCTTGATCGTTACACGGCTGACACGCGTCGTGCGCTTACAATCAGTCCACATTTACTCGCGTCTGCTGACGTTCCACGCGTGCTGGGATACGATCAGAAAGGTTATAATATACGACAATGTCGCAGATCCATGACGAATTTTTCAATTATCGTTCTTCCAAACTATTTTTTCTGAACGCACAACATTCCTCTTCTTTGGAGGAATTTTTATAATATATATATATATATATCCTTAGTCTTCCTTACATATCGCTTGTTCGTTGCAACGAACCGCTGAACTTAACTCGATAAAATCGTTTGTACTTTATACCATACGAATCGAAATACGAACGAGCGATACGAAAATCCTTCCCCCGTAGCGTGCAATAAAAAGACGATCGTATTCGAGCACGCGCGTTTGCATGTGTGCGTGCGCGTGTGTGCATGGTACATTTATACGTTTAAAGAATAAAAAGAAAAAAATAGGAAAAAAAAAAGGAAAAAAAGAAGCAAGAAAGACAAGAAAGACGAAAGGTACGCGTATCTCAAAGCTCAAACAGCGGCTCGCGCGGAGGACCGATCGCGAATTTGCTTCTCCGGCGAGCTGGCGTCATTATACATATATATATAAATATATATATATAAATATAAATATATACATTTATACGATTCTTTATACACACTGTACCCCCCTTTAAAAATAACAAACACTTAACGATGTTCTATACGTTTGTACGAAAGTATATGATATTAATTATGCCTCTAAAACGATATACATTTGTTCTTCTTCGTTCTCTAGTCTCAAAGTGTCGCGGGATCAATGTGTCGAGTTCTCCTCCCGCGATTATTCCGTGTAAACAAGTCAATTAGAGTTTGATTTACCTTTTTAATAAAATAATAAGCCATACATACTCACGTGCGTGAAGAAGAGAAACACAGAGTAACAAAAGAAGAGGAAGTGTTGATCCGTATGTGTATAGGGAGCCGAATGTGTAAACACATAGTGACAAACACGCTTTGAGACTTCGGAACTTAGGGGCTGTTTTTAGATGTAATAGAACGAACGCTGAATAATAACATTCTCTTTGTAATTTAATAAGCCAACGATATCAGACCGATAGAGAGTCTAAAGTCGTTTTTTCTCTGTGTCTTCCTTGAAAGAATTCTCACTGTCCCCGAGCGAAACTTTCCCGTCGATTTTTTTCTTGTGCACGCGCTCGTTCGTTCGCTCTTAGCTCGTAAACACGCGGACGAACCCGCGTCGCGTGACGATTCTCGTCGGGGGAAAAAACGGAATTAGAATAATGCTGCAATGTTTAGTGCTTCCAATGGCAACTCGATCGTGATACAAGTGGCCATATCGATACTGTCATTGTCTCCAAGATTTATCATATACATACGTAACAACGCTACACGTCCGATAAATAAAGTTTAAATATACATGGAATTTACACGAGTCGATTTTTTAAAGGAAACTCCGCAATTTGATTAAAGATTTATATGAAATGTGAAAAGCAACGCGTTTCATTTTTTGACTCTAAAATTAGCATTCCAAGTTGCATTTATATTGCAAAATAAGGGATAGAAAATAAAATTTGAGCGATAAATTGGAACGATATATATATATATATATATAACACTGGAACGACCAAACTCTAACGTGTACATAAATATACATAATTATAATTAAAGTGATATGATGAAAATAAAATAACTAGATAATCGTGTTTAGATAAGATCGATAAGAGTCAAAATTCGTTTTGTCAAATACACTTATATATTTGTAATAAATGTACTTTAAAGAGTTTGCCATTTTAACGAAATTGGTAGTTCTAGTGTTACATCTGTTACATCTTGAATTTTACTATCTAAGAGAAAAAAATTTTGGAAAAAGTATAAAAACCCAGACCAGCCACTGTTTGTACATTTCACACGGTCGGGTAGCCACTCCACGTTTTTCACTCGAAAAACGCAAATTTTCAAAAACGCGTCTATTCAAAAAGAATATTTTTCATTTTTTTTTTTTTCGAAGCGTATCGAAAAATTCACTCGACAACTGAAACGAAAATAACTTTTTCGGCGATTTGAAACTCCTTTTCCAATTTGCAAATCTTACGAACAAAAGATCGAAGATAGAATCACTGGCAAAACGGTTTTAATACATTAATTTGCGACAAGAGCCAATATCGTGATTCAGTACTTACGCGCAATCGAATCGGCTCATTCCAAGCTAACGATTCTAGTAATTAGTCGAGCCTAGTATTTATCTTTGATAATTTACACATTATACACTCATAGCGATATCGTACCGAAAGTAAATGAAAAAAAAAAATCCGAATATCGTGAGGTTACGATATAATAACGTTTAATATTGATATACATGTATAACTCTTACCGTAAGATATATTAATTATTATGGTAAAACACATAGGATGCATGTAATTAATTAACAATAGCGTGCTCGCCATTGGTGAAAAATCTTTCCCGTCGTGTCAACCGAACAATGATCAATCGACGGACGTGTTCTTTACCAACGAGAACGAGTTTACGCGAACTTTATATATATATATATATATATAAATATATATATAAATATAAGAAAAAAAATACATGATATTTATACACAGAATGACCAATTTTTATCTGGTGCCAATACGTCTTCTACGTCTCAGACTACGTTCTTCGATAAAAGAAAAGAATTTTCGTACGGAAGCCTGAGCGTAAATTAAAATTGATCATGCTGTGAATAGCGAGGCGAATAACTACGCACAGTACGCGAATATACTCACTATGCTCGTGATGGATTTATTTTATCCGTTTCTTTTTCTATTTTCATTTGTTTGTTTTTCCTTTTTCTTCCTATCTTCTTCTTTCTTCATACTTTGTATTCGATTACAGTGACAACAGAATGACAATTATCACAACCCTTATTCAAAGCATAATCCGTTATCGGTTGCCGCGTATAATAATATGTGATACATAAAGAAACGAGTGAGCCGAGGATACCTCGGTGGTCCCGACTGTATGGAAGTAGGATAGTTTTGACAGTACGTGCTAGTATAAAGTGTCCTTTTATATGAATAAATGATTTTGTATGTCAAACTTCTTGATCTACTGTGATTCTCACTTCCTTCCTTTAGAAGGGTATCTTGAATCTTTGCAGTTGCAATATTTTATGAAAAATCATTATCGGAATCATTAACGGAGGCACGTTTGAGAAATAAATTATTATCTGCAAAATTTATAAATTTTATTTAAATAAATTTTTGAATTAAATTAAACGCAACTAGAAAAACATTTTGAGATTGCAGTTATTGTTATTGTTAATCTAAAAGAGAATCTGAAAAAATGTTTTAAATTAAAGATAATTAAAAAATAATTGAATGAAATGTTTATTTAATGTGATTATATAAAAATTCACGTTTAATGCAAATAGACTCGATAATTTATAACTTAGAAAGTAATCAAATTAATTCATTTACTTCCCCCTTAACATATCTTATTTTCATAAAAATTTATCAAGTTTCAGAAATTACTTGAAAAATGCTATTACATTCCATATATCTTATGACATAATGGCGCATGATTCTCTTTCCGTTTTTAACTTGAAAAATCATATATTAAATACAATAAAATGCATAAAACTTTTCTCTATAGCGGATAATTCATTTTTGTTTGTTCATTTTTTCATAAATTACAGGCGCTGAAAATTCATATTGCTACTTGAATACAATTCAATAATAATTATTTAAGAAAGAGATTTTATTTTCCTTACACAATTGATTGATTTATTTCAAATCTAAATTTAAGAAGGAAATGCTTTCTTAAAACTTCGTATATTCTATCGTGTTGAGAAATTTTATAATATCCATACATTTTGCCAAAAGATATCTTGATTCTAGATTCGTTCTGATAGAATTTATAAGATCTAATGAAAATAGAATAATCGATATTTTTACCTCGCTTATTTTATTACGCTTGTTCAATCAATGATTTGCTTTTTATGAGCTTCCTATATGATTTCTAATAAGCATCATATGAATACTATATATCAATTATTAAATAAACTGTTAAATAAAATGTTAGTAATTAAATAACGTGTTTAAATTGTGGTAATTAAATTAAAAAATATGTAATATTATATTATTTAATTATTATATGATCTGGAAAGTAATCATAGAAAAAAATTTTGAATTATATAATACATAAATGTATAATTGCATAAGTATAATTGCAGTAGATAGTAAGATAATATTACTTTAATATCTGCTAGTTTTAAAAGAGTATTAACTTTTCTGTTATATGTATTATTTTCCCATAAAATATATAATAATTTTTTAACGATAAAAAATAAAGATTTGAAAAACTAATCGTTTATTAATCGTTTTTTAATTTTCATTCAGTTATAAAATAAAATATTAAAATTTGAAAAACTTTTTTTATTTTAATTCGTAACGTAATTCCAATAAAAGCAGTCTAAAAAATGACATAATTGCATTAGAAAAAAAAAATTTTTTTAAATTAATTTAAATTTAAATTTATTTTACCAATTTTTATAAAACCTGTAAAAATACAATTATGAATTGTATATAGCGAATAATCTAAGCTTTAAATTAATTTATCTCTCTTATAATTTAGCTTATTTTCGTTAAAAGGTTCAAATTAATTTATCTCTCTTCTAATTTAGCTTATTTTCGTTAAAAGGAATTGTTTTCCAGAAGTTTTTATTAGCAAAATTATTATTAACTTCCATTTTTATGTTTGTAGAATTAACTATATGCAGATAACGAAAATCAGGATCATTAGGATTTAATGATGGCCATGTAGCTTCGTCTATATGTGGAATACTGAAATGTTTAAAAATTTATAACTTATAAAATGTTTAAAAAAAAACAAAAAATAATAATATTTGAAAAATCTTATTCACCCCTGTATAGCAAATGATGTATAAAAATTGATCAATAACTGTTGCATAGTCAAATCCTGTAGTTTTGTTACGTTTGAAATAATTGAATTAAGCGTAAGAAATATGTCATCGCCATGGCTTACTCCTAACTTAGTATAATTCATTAAATTTATTAAATTTCTTTTTTCTTTTTTTATTATAATAAAATATTCTTTGTTATAAAAAATATTACCGTAATCTGTAGTTGAACCTCCGCTCAAAATTTCACTAACGCTACGTTCAGCTCTGTAACTATAATAATATATCCATACTGGACTCTTGTTAATTCTTGCTTGTAACCTAACAGCTTTCTCGAAATCGATGTTGAACAATCGATCACTCATCATTTGTATTATTGATCCCACTTTGTCATAATTAATCGGACCTGATCCCAGATAATAATTTTTAATTTTTTCTGCCACTTGTTTATGCTGATCTAGTAGAATAGTATTATTAAAATCGAGCAAATATGGTGCAATATCGTTCCAATGATCGTTCAAATGCCGTAACAGTTTAGCATTGCCAATAAATTCTATTAAAATAAAATTTTTATTTTACAAGTGAATTAAAATAAAATTTTATCAATGTTCTTACTTCATATAATCGTATAACCTGCAGCAGTGAATAATCCTTCTTTGCTAACTACGCCAGAGATCCAAGGAACATCATAAACTTGGCCATTATTGATAATATTAATTGGAGAATTAGAAATAAAGGGATTGGATCCATATGATTCAACAACAGGTCCGAAAGGGGTGAAAGGATTATACAACCAAAACTAAGATGAAGATTTGATTACATATATATAAGATAAAAACAAATTAAATAAGAAAGAATAATTCACCATGAAATCGCCAACAGCTTGTGCTATAATTCGTGCAGGCCGAGTTTGAAGACAATCGATCATTTTTTTCGTATCATCTGTCCGACATTTCATAAGAGCACCCAATTTTTTAGCTTTTTCAGGAGCATGTTCTGTCTGTGCCCAAGGACAGAATGCTACACCACTTATCGATATTCCTCCTATATAAAATATAAAATTACAAAATCTTGATAGACTAAATATTAATAAGAAAAAAAATAAACGCTTGCTTTTGAAAAGACCGGCACTCATAGGTGATAAATAGTGATAATGAACACTAGCGCCACCCGCACTCATTCCAAAAATTGTTATTTTATTTGGATCACCACCAAAACTTTTAATATTGTTAAACACCCAACGTAAAGCCATACTTTGATCTTTCAATCCCATATTTCCAGGTACTATAGTGTCTCCGGTACTAAGGAAGCCTTAAATAAATATTTTTATATACTTTTTTACAAATTGTTTTAATCTTTCTTAGCTATCATTCTTACCAAATGGTCCTAAACGATAATTAATTGCAACGAACACAATATCACGATCCATTAAAAATGTTTCGTTTGCTTCGTTTCCACTGGCAAACTGGAAGGCGCCTCCATGAATCCAAAACATCACCGGTAACAATGGTTTTCTAATATTTCTAACTGGTACGTAAATATTTATATACAAACAATCTTCGGAACCTTTTACTTTATTTCCATGTGCCATAAAAGTCATAAGATATTGCGTACAAACGGAACTTTTCTTCGTGGCTGATAGATCTTTCGACCATTTTTTTATTGGTCGAGGTGGCTAAAATTTTATATTATATTATTATCATTTTGTAATACACAATTCCATTTTGAAGTGATTTATTCTTCAATAATGTCATTTAACATACTTGGAATCTAAATTTACCAACTGGAGATTGCGCATAAGGAATACCTTCATAAGCTTCGTATAATCTATTATGTCGAGATTTCTTATAATAACCACGAATGTTTCCCGTAAATGTGCTCACTTTGGGAACTTGCTCTTGCCACGAAAACTTGACGAATCCCAAAAATAGCAGAATGAACGATAGTTTCAACATGTACATTTTAAGACTGTATATGTATCTATTCGGTAGCCAAGTTTTTATAAACAAGATTTCCAATAAGTTGTATATAAATAGTTTTATTAAGTTAATATCATACCTTTAGTTTAGGTGATAAAAACGAAGTCGTAAAAAATTTATCGATATATCGATTACCACTACGATTGTATTACTATTAACTGTCACTAATTGATCATCAAAATTAAAATGGTAGTCACGCATTGTCTATTACAATACCGTCAATTGTCACGTTGCCATGTATTGTATTTTAATATTGCAATACATGCTATTGTATTAAATTAATGACTAATTAATTTCTAAAAAAAATTAGATATATAAAAATGCTATTAATTTTAATAATAAATATAAAATTATTATGAATTAATTAAAATAAGTTCTTTTCTTTAGTTAAAAAAAATCTTTAATAGAACTGGAATTAATTATATGATGCAGAACGATGTAGAAATAAATTTAAAGAATAATTAAAGATTCAAGAATAATCAGAATAGCAAACAATCTATAAAAGAATATATTATTCTGATATTTATTTATAAAAGTAATATTTGTATTTTTGAATTATAAGCTATTCTACGTTGTTTAAAAGATAACCTTGAAAGTTAGTACTAATCGTAAAAAGTAAAAAAATTAGTATAGTTATATGTTATTGCAATATGAATACAAAATTTCAACATGGTATATTAAATGCCCATAAATTTTACTTTTAAACATAGTTATCAATTTATCTCTCACGACAAACAATGCTATGATATAAAATATATACTAAAATATTAAATATATTAAAATTTTAGAAGTATCACGAATGTTTATAACTTTATCAAATAAAATTTTGTTAATCATAATAAATTCATAAATTCGTCTTAAAAAATATATCTATATTTCAATAACTTATCTAATTAAATAAAAATATAATTAATTAATTCGTATAATTATTTGTTCTATAATTAATAATTATATCACTTGTTATATATATATATAATTAATAATTGTATTATTCGTAATATACGTACTTATAAAATGTGTAATATTTTATTCGGAAGTATTTAAATTCATGAATGTGATAATTTTTATATGAGTAATGTCATCCGTTATTATAAACGGATAAATGTTGTTATATCACTGTCTTATCTACAAACGGTAAGCTGAATGCTTTTTGGCGTGAATAATTGATTTATTTTTCAAATATAATTAAATTTTATAATTATAAAAATATATATATTATATATTTATTATTAATTTATTTATATTAATTTATTAATATATATATTATAAAAAAATAAAATAGAGTTCTAAAATACATATATTTTATTCATGAATTCAGAAATCCGAATGTATGAAAATAATTTTAACTTAATTACTAAATATAGTAAATTTTTAAATTAATTGAATTATTCTAATATTATATTATAAAATAATTATAAAATAATTTTTAAAAAATCTTCAACTTATATTACTATCTTATAGCAAATATTCAAATATTCTATAATAAAATTATTAGAAGGAAACATAAAAATTATTTTTTAATATTTTCAGCTACATATATCGTATAGGGAATTTATTTTTTTTATATTAACCTTACATGAATTCAGTGGCGGGAATAGTCATTATAGTGATGGTGTATGACGTTTTATATTATTATTATTTGATTAATAATTGTTTGATTAATATCTTCATAAAAACTATGTAAACTGAGTAAATTTTTGTCCGTTTCATTAGTGTGTACTAATGTTCTTATTTGATAAAATATTTGTTCGATACTAGTTATTAGTAAATCTATTAAGTTATTACGCATTAAATGAGGTTATCTTATATTTTCTTTATCTTAAAAAAGCAATTATATGTAATATAAAAATAAATGTTGTTCAGATAAATAGTTTCTATAATGGATATTATAGCAACACAAGTTTATGAAAATTGTGATGCTGTGTCATCACAAATTTCTCATTCTACACAAGATAATAAAATACAGGTAAAAATAAGTTCGATAATCTTGATATTTTCTTTTTGTATTTTTTGTATTTATATATTTATTCTCTATATTTAATTTTTTTTTATCATTCTTTTTTATTTATTCTAACTTATATTTTATATTTTATATTTATATTTTGTAAATTTAAAATAAAATTTAGCAATATTTTTATATGAAATATTTTAGATTGGAGAACTAATTGTTGGTACTGAAATATATCCAATTAAAAAAGGAATTAATCAAATTGGCAGACATCCAGATTGCAATATTATATTTAATAATCCAGTAAGTACTTAAATTTTTTTATTTTTTATTAGTTAATATATAAGTAAAATAAGCATAAATTTAAATTAAATAATGTAATTATTCATACTTATAACACTTTATTATATAAAATTGCTAAAAACATGAAATGTAAAACATAGATTAATAATTATAAAAATCTTATAAAATCTATATTTTCATAAAAAATGTGTAATTTTACATTTATTGAAATTTGAAATATATAATTTTTCAATTATATTATTACAAAATTTATATGAAATATTTTAATATAATTTATAATTCTTCTTTTAATGTGTCAGATATAGTATGTAATTTGTTTTCATTAAAGTTAATAGAATTCCAAAAATCTTTGTGACCAAAATTTGTGCTGCTATCCATTTGAATCTTTCCTGGTCCAGCAATGTGTAAATAATGAAATGATTTTTCATTTGGATTTAATCTTGGCCATTGAACACTATTAACATTTGGCACTCTAAAATAATTTAAAAACAAATATGTAATATAAATTCTATTTCTATTTTAGTATAATTTCTATTTTAATATATATCAATTAAAATATCTATTTACCCATTAGTTGCAAATGATACCCAAAAATCAATCAAAATTTTTTGCATTTTAATATCATTTGTTGTGGTTGTAGAATCGAGATAAGGAGTATCTACAACCAAATATGCATCATCTGCATGACTAACACCTGTATAAAACATTTAATAAGATAAAATTATCATTTTTTTCTTATATTAAAAGTGAAGTTTTGAATTTGAATTTTATACCATAATTATTAGTAGTTCCACTCATAGCTTCACTAATACTGTGTGCACCTCTATAAGTATAATAATAATACCAGACAGGTTGTCGATTAACTTTAGCTTGCATTCTAGCTGCTTTTTGACTGTCAACAATAAAGAATCGATCACTGGCTACATCAATTAAATGTTTTACAGTTGTTTTATCAATTTTATTTGATTCAAAATAATAGTTCCTAATGAGTCTAGCAACTTCAACATGTTTCTCTTTGGGAAGGGTATAATTGTAATCAAGAAAATAAGGGACGAGAAGATCCCAATTTTCATCCAATAATTTCAAAGCTTCTGGTTTAACAATAAATTCTGTAAAATTTATGATTTTAAATCACAATTCAAAATCATACAAATATTTTTCGATCATTTCGTCCATTTCTTACCAGCGACTGGATATAATCCTTCTTCACTGGTAACTCCTGTAACCCATGGAACATCTTGAACATCACCGCTACTTATAATTTCAATAGGAGTACGATCGATAAATGGAAGTGAATTCGATTCATTATTAATTTTCTCCGGAACGGGTCCGAATGGTGTGAATGGATTATAATAGAATCGCTATAATTAGATTATTATTTTTGAATTAAAAATTATATTAATATGATACAGCAAAATATAATAAGAAAAGAAAGATACCATAAAATTAGCGAGAGTTTCAACTAAAGCTCGAGCTGGACGGTACCTGAGACAACGTATCATTTCTTTGATATTACGTGTAGGACAACCCATAAGAGCTCCCACTTGTTTGGCTTTCTCCAAAGAATTTTCTGTTTGAGTCCAACAATTCAAAGCTGTACCACTGATCGAAATACCACCTGTATTATGTAAAATTTAAAAAAAAATAAGAAAATAAATAGACAAAAGTACACTGCAACATTAAATCAATCATTAAATCAGAATATTTTTAAAAAGAGATAATATTTTACAAGTACCTTGGAAAAGACCGGCGCTCATAGGTGATAAATAATGATAATGAACGCTAGCAGCACCGGCACTTAAACCTACTAAAGTTATCCTCTTTGGATTACCACCGAACCATTCAATATTTTCTGAAACCCATCGTAACGCCATATTTTGATCCTTCAATCCCATATTACCGGGAACTACTTCATCTTCTGTACTGAGAAAACCTTAAACAATATTATCTATTATGACTTTTTTTACAATTATCTATGATTATTATACAAAATAACAAAATTATTCCTAAATACCTAATATTCCTAAACGATAATTAAATGTAACAAATATAACATCGCTATCCATGAGATATTTGGCACCCATTGTTATTCCGCTACCAAATTGAAAAGCACCACCATGAATCCAAAAAATTACTGGCAATTGAGAAGGTGTTCTATCTGCCGGCACGTAAATATTCAAATACAGACAATCTTCAGCACCTTCAATTTTATCATGTGGATTTGAAGACAATTGGCTATACTGTAGACAAGGAGAGCCGAATTTTGTTGCGGAAAGCTCACCCATCCATGCTGGAATTTTTTGAGGAACCTAAAAAAAATTAATAAATATTTTCATTATCATTAAGTTCAACAAAGAAATTTGAAATATTGTTATGTATTATAAACACTTATATGATAGTTTATGCTTAAAGATTCATAATATTAAATAATTTTTCCAATTTCAAAAATAAAATGTAATCAAACACTTTTTACCCTGAATCGAAATTTCCCAATTGGAGGCAACGCATAAGGAATTCCTTCGTAAGCTTCATATTGTCTTCCATTTTCAGATATCTTATAATATCCCTTAATTGCACCTAAAGGAGTTTTTACTCTGGGTACATCTTCCAAAGTCCAACCAAGAGTCGCAAGGGAAGAAAGAAATAGGAATAGTAGCTTCATCGTCTTTAATGGAATAACACTGTCTCGACTATTCTCGTCTTATTTATTGCTTATCTTTTCAACGTCACTTGTGAAAAGATAAACGCGCACACAAATATTCTGATGTTTTTATATATAATTCAATTATTTTCTTTGATTTGAATTTTTTAATAAATTAAAAAAAACAATTAAAAATTATAAATACATATTTTATATATATATGTGCAAAAAAATTATATAAATAATCTACTGAAGAATTGAAGATAAAGAATCATAAGATGATTATAACGTAGTATATGTGGATATGTGGATATTGTTATAGTTGTTTGCTTTTATTAGCCAACATGATAATATAAAATGATAGCATTTAAATAAAAAAAGAAAAAAAAAGTTTGAATTACTTTAATCATTTTAATGCTATGCCATTGAACGCGAGATCATCCGAGTATAATTAAATAAATTATTATTAATTAACTTCGATATTTAAAATAATAATACTGATAAAATCAGTAATCATAGCAATCAGAATAATTACTGAATGATTCATTTGAATTCAATAATTGATGTTTTTTGTTAGTTTTCAATCATTATTTCTAAACTATTAATAGTTTTTCTCGAATAATATTATTTTAAATGTTATTTTAATAATTATTTTAAATAGTTTAGATATTTTTAAAAATTGATGAAATTAATTCATGATATATTATGTAATAATGTATAAAATATATAATTAAAAATTTTATTTGAACAAAATTATATATAAAAATATGTGCTTATACTATTTTTATCATTATAAGATTAATTATTTTAAATATTTTTAAATATTTTATTAATTTTTAAATAAAAATTATCTATTCTATTATATATTTTAAAAAAATATGATTTAATCATATTTTTACTGATAAAATAGTTTTTGCATAAATTATCTATAAAGTATACATTAAGATAAAATTTTTAAGTAACAGTGATAAAAATTAGAAAAAAATATTTGCTGCTATATTTGTATTGATAATATTTAAAAAAAAAATTATAATCATATATTTTATTTTATTTTTTCTATATTATATCTATATTTATTCTATATATATATATATAATGAGATAAATTATTAATAAGCTTCTTTCGAAAAAAAAATTCTATTTTATATTATTTTATATTATGCTATTCTAAACTTTAGTAAATAGAAAATTATGTACATATAATTATGTACAAAATTATGTACAAAATATTACATGTTAAACTAAAGGTGATTATTCTAATCATAGTCATAATTAAAATAATGAAATAAAAATAGAATGGATAATTTATTTCATATTTAAATTAAATTTTAATTATACGTAATAAATAAAAATATTGAAGTCACAAAAATGAAAAATTAGAAAAAATATATCAGTTATGAAAATTAAATTTTATATAAAATGTTTGGTTATATTATTATGTAACTCTAATCATAAAAGTATAATAAATGGATTGATTTAATTTACAGACGGTATCTAAAAGACATGCAGAGATCGAAGCTAATAATCATGAAACAGCCGTATGGATTTGTGATCTGAATTCTTCAAACAAAACAAAATTGAACAACGTAATGTAAATTTTATCTGTATATTTTTATAAATTTTATATGTAATGTTAATTATTTATCAAATTTAATTGATTTCTATGCAATAGAAATTTTTAATAGAAATTTTATAATTTCAATTTAATAATTTATTTCGTAATCATTCTTAATTTTTTTTATTAATATATAAAGATTTATAAATTGATAAAATTAATAAACATTTATAATATAAGAAGTAATAATTTTTTAAATTATTTAATAATTGATTACTATCATTTCACAGCACTGTATAGTGTCATGAAATAACTTGAATTTTAAAACTTTAGAAATAATTAAGCAGATAAAATTTTTTAATGATTTAGTATATTTTTTTATCTCTCTCTAGTCAATTCTAAGGCCAAATCGATTCTATGAACTTAAAAATGGAAACGTATTGGAGTTTGGCATGGTGCGAGCAGTATTTAAATTCTATCATTCAATGGATGAATCTTTAATTCCAGAAACTCCAGCATTATCTCGTCAAAAGTTACAAAAATTAATCATTCCAGGAACACCTGATTCGTCATTGGTAATTATTATTTGCTTAATTACGATACATTTGTATGTATTGTATTATATAAATATATAATTTTATATAGAACAATTCGTCCACGTTGGGAGAAAATATTTCTATGATTTCTGCCATTCAAACGAACGAGAAAGAAACCATATTTCGATGTCCGAATCCGATATCTACAAGGACTTCGACTAGCAGCACTCGGAAAAATGATCTTCAAAATTCTTCTGTTAATAATTTGGACAATTCCCAAAATTCTGATGCAGAAAAGAAAGGAAATGTAGGTGTATCAAGAATTAATATTTATGATATGGAAACACAAAAATCATTCGAGTCTCTTAATGGAACAAATATTGATGTTCACGACATTGTAACTCAAAAAATTTGCTTGAATAATAAAGAAATCTTTTCAAAATCTTTAAACGGGCAAAAAGTTAATATGCATGATATAGAAACGCAAAATGAAATAAATGCGCAAGAAAATGTTATTGATATTCATGATGTAGAAACGCAACACGATATAGATATTCATGATATGAAAACACCAAAAAAAATTCATGTTAAATCTCATAATGATAAAACACAAGATAATGAAAAACTTGAAACAAAAATTGAAGAAAATGGAAATTTAATTATGAAAAAAGAAAATAATATTATAATACAAAAAGATGAAGCTATTGCAAGTACATCATATTTTAATGATAATAAATGTGAAAATAAAATTGAATATAGACGAAGTATTAAAAAACATTTGCAGAAGAATTCGCAAAAATGTTTACAGTCATCAATTGCAACAACTTTTGAAAATGAAGTTTCGGAACTTGACACAAGTCGAAATTTACTTGGTTCACAATGTTTATTAGAAGATTTAATTGACGATGATGACAACGATGACTTACTTGATGAATCAAAATCAAGATCATCAACTCCTTCAAAAACTTCGTGCGTAAACGATGACGAAGATGTAAATAATAAAAGTACCGACAGTGAAAACATATTTGAAGCAGCAACACAGATCAATCAAACTGATAAAGATACAAATCATCGCATTAATTACTCGTTTAAAGCTTCTTTAATGGACCCTAATGATTCCGATGAGACTGACAATGAATGTGTATTTCAAAGATATTCTTTTGAAGAAAATAAAAAGAATGAAAAATCTTCAATAATTCGAGTATCTGAGAGTGACGATTCATTTACCGATGAAGAAGGTCGTTTTATAGAAATGGCTGCAATAGAAAAACGAGCTGCTTCCAATTCATTTGAAAAGCAAAATAAAAATAAAGAAATTAGAAATGATTCAAGCAAAGATTCTGAAGATCTATTTAACATGCTTACTCAGCCAATAAATAAAAAAAATAAAAATCTATTACCCAAATGTGATGAAAAAACACAGACTACTGTAGATGAAGTAGAAATAGATTTTGATACTCCAACGCAAGTAATTGATAAGAAAAATAATTCAGAAATAAATAAAGATATTGAAATAAAAGAAAAGATTAAAAATACAGAAGTAGAACAAGTTGATGATTTTACACCAACTCAAGTTCTTTCAACACTTAAATCTTCTTCTAAAGAAATGAATTCTCTTGCCTCAATAAAAAATAAAATAATTCCCGATGATGAAAATATTACTGAAATGGAAGATAATACACCTACTCAAATAATTAACATTATAGAAAAAACTTCAAATATAGATAATAATAAATATTCTAATTCTTTGAATTCTGTAAGATTAAATACTATAGAAGAATTTAGTATTGAAAACATTGATTATGAAACGGCTGCTACTCAGCCAATCAATGATACAGAAATGCAAAAATCTGTATTAGTTATTAATAAGAGTAAAAATATATTGAATTTATCTGAGAAATCAAATAATATAAATTTAGATGATACTATAGAAAGAAATTTAAATGCAATGTTTGAAGATGTGAATGAAGGGCATAATGAAGAACAGCAGCAAATATCAACTCAGCTTCTTAAAAATATGTTAGAAACTTCGCACTGCGAAAATAAATCACCTATCAATAATCTTAATATAAATGATAATTCAATTGATTGCAACATTGAGAAATCTATAAAAAATAGTAAAACAATAGATCCAAGTTCGAATTTAGAATCAAATAAAAAATTGCTTAAATCTAATTTAAAAAATATTGATAACATTCCTGAAGATTTATCGATGCCAAGATCATCTCCAAAAAAAAATCATGAAGAATCTAAAATAGTTAACACAATACAAGAAATACAAGAAGAAAATAAAAAAAAAGAATGTATATTTAAAGAAAATAAAGCAGATTCAGAAAATATAGGTAATCAAGTTTTGAATATATCAATTGATAGTAATCAACTTCAACAAACTTCTAAAGTATTAGAAAATAATGATGATGATATATTAGCTGGTTTACCTGAAGTTAAAATTGCAGGTACATATCCAACAAGTCCAACTTCGTCAACGTCATCTGAATATAGAATAAATATTAATCATAATCGAACGAAGCAAATATCTATAAAAATTGCGCCTAAAAAAAGAAGATCTTCACGAAAAACGTTTAATCACAAAAATATGCAAAACACAGAACTTGATCATACTATTAATAAGTCAAATTCTACAACTATTTTGAAAAATTTTTCAAATTCGTTTTCAAGCAACTTCAATGATGATAGAGTATCAGTAGAAGAAACCAATAAAAAAAAGAAAAATAAAAAAACAAAAGAATCAATAGAAAAGACAAATCCAGAAAATTTATATAAACCCAGAAAAGAAAGCAATACTTCATCAAAATCGGTAGCCTTTATCAATTCACAAGAAAAAGCAAGAGAAAGTCCTTTTATTTCCAATAGAAGGACTCGTAATTCGAGCAAAGAGAATATTGATCATTTATCTATTTTTCAGGTGGAAAAAGAAGCACTAGTTAAGAAAGTAGCTGATGAATCTGCAGAGAAAAATCTTCCAAATACATGTGTTAAAAAAAGATCGCTTAATATGACGGATACGATTGAAATTAACAATTCCAAAGAGCATAAGAATAATATTAAAGAAAATGAGTTTATTAACACTAGAAGTAGAAAAATAAATAAGGTAACTAGGAGAAGACAATCTGCAAATACTCCTGATATTAGCTCTTTGAAAAACTCGTCAATCGCATGCAATAGAAAATTATCTGATGAAGATATAAGTTTAGATAAACAGCCAATAATAAAAATCGAAAAACTGTCTGTTTATACTCCAACAGAATCGATATCAAGTACTCCAACAAGAGAAGTAATTGATAATAAACGTAAAAATAAAAAAAGTAATCAACATACAAATATTATAGATGATCAAGTTGTTTCTATAGAAAACGAGAAAACTAGTCAAAATACAAAAACACAAAAAATTAAATTTCAAATAGACGAAATTAGTTCTCAAATAGGAGAGGAATCTCAAGAAATAGAAATGATCATGAACAATGCCCTTAAAGAACAAAGTACAGAAACAAAAAAAGACGTAGACAACAATGCAACAAATATCAAAACTAGAAACAATAAAAAACATAAAAATATTCATATAAATGCTGATAACACGGAAAGTAGTAGTACATCATCTATTATATATGAATCTGATAATGCAAATTTTGAAATTCCCACTTCAAAAATTAAACATATGAAGATGTCGAAAAATAGATCAAATATAACTAATATATTAAAAAATGAATCCGTTAAAGAAATGAAAAGAAAGAACAAACAGTCCACTAAATCAACTCGAGTTCGTCGACAATCAATTATAGATTCCTCTACAGATGAAAATAAAAAAATTATTAATAAAAGTATAGAAATAAAAAGAAATAGTAAACAATCTATTAAATTAATCCAAACTCATCAACAACCAATCGTAGATTCTTCTACAGATGAAAATACAAAAATTGTCAACGAACATATAGAAACGAAAAAAAAAAATAAAAAACCCACTAGATCAACTCGAACTCATGAACAATTAATTATGGATTCTTCTATGGAAACTAATCAAACCATGTTAATTAGCAATACAGATAAAATAAATAATTTAAGAAATAAACGACAAAGACAAACAACAGAAAAGATCGAAAGCAATAAGAAGAAAAAAATGGATTTCATAGAAGAGACAAATTCAGAAACAAATTCCAGCATTGAAGTCACTAATTCATCACTAATTTCTACACCCAATAGAACACGTAGAAGTATGAATTCTTCATTTGCAACATCATCACCATTTAAAATAAAACATAAAGTTTTATTTACGGGTATTTCAAGTAATGATTATAGTAAAATATTAACAAAATTGGGTATGTATTAAATTTTAAATCGCGAAGAAATGTAATGAGAAATAATTGTATTATATAATTAATTAATTTTTTTTTTACAGGCGCATCTCAAGTTGAAGATCCAACAAAATGTACTGTATTGGTTACAGACAAAATACGAAGAACTGTTAAATTTTTATGTGCTTTAGCTCTATCTATACCAATTGTTTCAACTAATTGGTTGCATGATAGTGAAAAAATTGGCCATTTTGAAGAATTAGAAAATTACATATTGGAAGATCCTGAAGCTGAAGCTAAATTTCATTTTAAATTAAAGAAAAGCTTAGAAAAAGCGAAAAAATATAAGCTTTTAGAAGGATATACACTTATTTTAACTCCTAATATAGCTCCACCACCTCCAGAATTAAAAAGTATGTTATAGAAATAATAAAATTATTTCAATCATGTAGAAAAAGAAAATATACATTAAAAAAAACATATTTGTTATAGGTATAATTATTTCATGTGGTGGCAAAGCTTTACTTCGACCACCATCATCTTGGCCTGAAAAAGGAATGATTATTTCTAATAAAGAAGATTTAACAAATGCGAAAAAATTTCTTGCAAAAGCACCTAAAAATATTACCATTCAATCAACAGAATTTATATTAACTGGTATTTTAAGACAAGAATTGGAATTTAATGAATTTAGATTATATAATTAATTTTTCAAATTTTTTTGATATGGTAAAAATGTGCAAATTACTTTTATATATATATATTTTTTAAATATTTTCAAATGAATACATATAAAATCAGAAGTACATTTTGGTTAATTGATATAATGTGTCTTAATTTTGCAATATAAAAATATCATGTATATATAAATATATATATGTATATCTTTTAAAGATGCTTTATAAATGTACATAAAATTTTGAATAGATTGAATTAAATCTCTGTATAAATAGAATTTTTATATTTTAAAATATAATTTATATTTTTAATATAATATAAGCAATATTCAATTTTAATATATAAAACAAATTTTTTAATTTATATAGAGTCTGACATATTTGTAATGGGTTTGTTATATTCTATATTAATATTTAATATGGAAATGGATTTAAATTAATTATTTAGACACATTCTTTAATTATAAATTTTATTGTTCAAAATTATACAGTCATTTTTATTTAATATTTTTATTTTTTACTAAACTTAAAGTTGATTTTTTAAAGTAACAAAAATTTTTCATAACATGAAAAAGAAATGCATTTTCCTTAATATTCACATCAAATAAAATATTTTCACACTGTATATATTCCTGGTTTTTAAATTGAGCAATTCAGTTCCAATATCAACTAAATAAAACATTTATAACCACTTAAATGCATAAAATTTAGAAAATTTATATACTGTATATAAATTTAATACAGATATATCTGTATACTAATGTGTGATGAAAGCTCCAGATTCAAGCAATTCTGGATTAAAAGTAATCTAATTAGGAAATAGTTATATATACTTTAAACTCACAATATATAACATGAGTAATAGTAATAATTGTAAGATAATATACTAAATACTAATTATCTTATCCTAGGTAAAAATTTATGTTTAGTAACTAAATGCATTACTAGATAGAAGAATAAAAGAAATGAAAAAATTGTTATCATATTCAAAAATGTTCAAGAAATTTTAATCAATTGGAATTGACAAATACTTTTTTCAAAAACAGCAACTTCAGGGTAGGATAGTAACCTCTGAGTTCCTAGAACAAATAATAAATCATTAAAAATATTATAAATTAATAAAAAATTATTTTAATAAATTATTCTTAAATAAATATTATTTTTCAAGAATTTATATTAATATATAATATTATATTAAACATTCCTATATATTTTTTTATATATCATTTTACAAAACTAAAATTTTCAAGAAATGAGTCACCTTTAAAATATTGCGCAGTAGATAAAAAAAAGAAATAAAAAAATTTTAACAAGTCATTATATTAATAAGCGTTTTTAATAATACCGAATCGAAAATATAATTAATTTCAATTTATTTATTTTTAATTGTATCAAGAAATATGGTAATTATGCTTCTACGATTTAAAATTACTTGTGAAAGAAAAACAGGAATGTAAACACATACAAAGTCGGCCAAGGTTTCAAACTTTCCGGTTGCATTCAAATCAATAACGTAACAAGCAATATGTATCGTTAACAATTACGTCGCAATTAAAAAATTATTACTTACTGCTTATGCTTTAGTTTTTCCAACATTCCGCTTATTATGTTCAGAATTCATCAATTTAGTAAGGATCTTTCTAGAATGGCCGCACGGATCAAAATGATTCGTATGTGTAAGAGCTTCGCGTTTGCTTCGTTGTTTTCCACTATGACCGGTAAAGATATGCTTGTCGTAATCGTAATTGAAGTGCTCGTATTCGTCAACGTAATAGTCAGACATAGCTCTTGTTTTCTGAAAAAGTATTCAAAAAAATAATATTGTAGAATGCAAACGAAAAATCTCTCCTTATCACACGTTTACTTCAAACTATTTAGACACCGTTGATTGCAACTGTTATATAGGCTACCAAAGAAGTTCTACGCAAGCGCAATATCCAGTAGTGGCTCTAGTATTTTAAATACCTGATATAAAAATTGTTTTAGCAAATTAAATCTCTCTTTTCATTTATTTTTTATTTTAATTCAATTTTTCATTAAATTTTTCTAAAGTAAAAAAATAAATTTTAATTTTTCTAATATATTAAAATTTAATAAATGAAAGATCACATATCAAAAAACTAAAATTTAAAATTTCTAAAAAAAATTAATATTCTTGTTTGTATTGATTGCAAATATTAACATTTATCATTAAAATATAGTTTATTTTATAAATTACGTATATTTAATACTTTTTATATTTTTAAATAATTTAAATATGAATAATCTTATATGTTAAAATGTAACAATCTATGAGCAAAAATAATTGGTTAAGCTCATATAATTATTTACTAGAAACTTATGTACAAATTTAAAATAATTTTTGTAATTTCATGATATATAGACAGCCCTGGTAATATATCTTTCTTCTGTTTTAAAGTATTATAAATATTGATTCAAGTTTTCATATATTTGAAATTAGATGCAACTTTGTGGAAAATGTATGCCTATATAGTTCTAGATTTTTATATTGAATTTCTGTTATATGATATAATCTATGTTTGGCAACAAACAATACATTGATCCATTGCGCACGCGCAATCAGCGTCTTGTTACAATGACTTCTAGAAATATCCCTACTACTAAGTAAAATGTCGACGTATATTTTGCACTTATCATGTTCACTGACATATCTTAAAAGATATAGAAAGAATACAAAAATATTCACTTGGGACATGATAAAGCAATTGGTATCAAATATATTTTTTATTCTATATGTTATAGAAGAATGATGTAAGTTAAAAAATATAATCTATAGTGATGAAATTTCAGATTGATTGAATTCTTTTATCTTGAAATCGATTATAATATTATTTGAATCCAAGTAAGTTATCGAAAAATCTGTCTTTATTATTAAATGTTAATTAAATCTATATGTATGAAAAAATATAAATTATTTATATAAATATATACATTCATATTTATGTCTTTATGCAATGTTAGATTATGCATAATATCTATGTTTACATTGTAATTGTAATAAAATGCAGATTTTTTTTATCTTATTTATTATAATTTATAGATTTATTTTTAATTTCAATTTATTTATAATTTATTAAATATAATATAATATATGAGAAATATTTTGAAAAAAATGAGAAAAGAATTTTAAAATTTAATAAATTTTAAAATCGATAATGGTTTTTACATTTTTTTTTTCTTATTGAAGGTTATTATGATAACGAATTGTGATTAATATGTTATTGGCAGAAATATTGTGTTTTTCAAGATTATTTATAAAATATTGTTCAAATTTGTAATAATAGAAATTACAATTTGTTTAATAAATTTGACATATATGATTATATTTATACTATCCATACATAAAAATTTGTACGCAATATGTCAAATGAAAAGTCAGTCGAAACTACTATCGACTTCGTAAAATTACAATCGATTGAAAGGATATCGCATACATATAAAATTTCGTTAATCAAGTTGATCAATAGCACACAAATAGAAATATTGACAAAAATAAATATATATCAACAATGAAGCTGCAAGGGTGTTCTTAATACGATATATTTTAATTAATATTATCTTCAATATATCGTGATATTTACTTTTATATATAGAGTTGAGATATTTGATTTTTTAATTACATTTTTAGAAACTGTTAAGTAAAAAAATGAAAATTACTTTCTTTAAATTTCTTTATAATATAATATAATAATTTTTTATAATATAATGGAATATCAAATATTTCAAATGGAATTAAAAAATATTATTACAACTCATTTTTTGAGTTGATAATATTTTTAATTACAATTCGTTTTTTCAAATTCCTTTTTCAAAAGGAGATATCTAAATGACAATTAATAATTTATAATAATTTATATCCATAATACATAATTCATATAATGCATTAATATATATTTAATCAATATAATATACATTAATATATATTTTGCAATTTGAAAAATTAGAAATTAGAATTAGAAAATGTAAGTATATAATAATTTATAATTTTTTCAAAAATATTTATAAGAGATATTTTGATAATTTATTGAATTATAAATATAACCAATATATTAGTATATATATTTTATGTAAAGTAGTATTTTATAAGAAATTCTTTTTTTTGTATTTAAATAAATATATAGGGTATATTTATTGATCGAAATCTCGAATATGTATGTACATTAAATTCATATTCCTTGAATAACTTAGATAACTATATAATAACTATATAAATCTAAGATATATAAAGAAAATATTAAAATAACTTTCATTATTAGGTTATATTTTAGGTTATATTTCATTATTCAAAAAACAATTTTTATTTTAAATTAGTTCATAAGTAATATTCTAAATTGGTTATATAATATTTTTAACTTTTTTTATAAATACTAATACATCATCCTTTTAATGAATCTTGTAAAAAAATATGAGATTCATTGTTATGTAGTTTAGTTGTTACTTAATAGCGGAAACTTTACATATGAATTTCCGCACGGATCGATAATGATAGATAGAATCTTCAGTTGAGTAAAATTTATTAGAACTTATATTGCAGTTATTCACTCAATTAAGAATAATTATATTGCAATTATAAAGATATAACAGAATATTTTCACCAATAATTATATAAAAATTTTCTAAAAATTATATAGAAATTAACGATTTTCACTAACTAAAATTTAAGACAAAAAAATCAGATATAAAAAAGTAATATATGTAAAAATTTTATTGAAGAATTTTAATTTCGCATAAATCAACATAGAATAAATATCACAATATATTTTATCATGGAAAATTTCTGTTTAAAAGAAGTTTTATAACTTTATATGTATAACGTTATATAACTTTAAGATCAAATGTTGAAGAGTTTAATATTGAGTTTAATAACTCGAACAACATTTATGATCAACACTTGTTAGCAATTTATATATTGGAAGATAGCGTTTGTATTTCACTCATTATTTATTTTAATAAAGTTTAATCAAGTCCATATACGTCTCCTCCTTTTCGATAGTCCGCATTCGCATATACTGTATTGTTTTCGGTAAAAATGACACAAGCCACACTGCCACGAACTCTGTAACGAGAAGTTACGTGTCCGAATTTTTGCAAACTATCAATTACTGGCTTTGGTACGCCGTATTCGTAATTCATCTCAGGTGGGAATAATTGATGATGTATTCTAGGAGCGTCTACAGCTTCCTTCACCGTTTGATTCATCCATATGATCTTAGCTATTATCTATAAATAATTCATTTTAAAAAATATATTTGAATTAAAATTATTTTATTAGGATTAAATATTTAAAATATCATATATGAAACATTAAAATTAAAAAGACGAAAAAAATATCGCAAAATGATAAATAAAGCGATTTGAATTCAAATAAAATAAAATGAAATAATTTCTTTTCATATTTTAATTATGTTATTAATCATCGAATGATATTTATGAAATATACAAAATAATAATAATAATAATCAATTGATAAATGCTGACCTGAGAAACTGTTGTAGTAATTTTAGTACCACCAGAAGCACCGATGACCATTCTTACATCGTCATTTGAGTCGACAAGGATTGAAGGTACCATAGAAGACAATGGTCTTTTCCCCGGAGCGATATAATTATTGGGACTGGGTGGAATTCCAAAGTAACTAATTGTTGACGGTATACCAAAATCGTTCATTGCATTATTTAATAATATTCCGGTGTTTTCGCTGACTACTCCGCTTCCGAAACTAATAAAAACATAATTTTTTTAATTTAACATTGTTCATTTAATTTATTGTGATACTAATTCTAATTAAAATTAATTAAGAGAAAATTTTATATAAAAATTTCATAATGTTTGCAAAGTAAACATACTAGAAATTAATAGTACTAGTAGCTGATACTGCATCTCCATTTGGAGCTAATACCGAAACATGGGCAGTCCCATGATCTTTTGCATTGCTTATCGTATGTGCTCCATAATGCGCCGAATCATTCCAAGTTCTATAATCATCTATCATCATTTGTGTCTTTTTCGCATGAATCTTTGATGTTAAGTTCTTTGTTAGCTTAAATAAAATGATATTGAAAATGATATATATTAATAATATTAAAAATTTAATTTTATATTAAATTTTCATATAATAGTATTTCTTTTCAAAAATTTTAGAATATCAATATACACATTTTTTATTTCTAAATTTGTGATATATATAATAAGCTCCGAAATAATAGAGAATATATTTGTTTATTAAATTGTAGTGTTTACTAACTTCTTTCATATCGACGAATTCTTTATCGCCCATATCATTTCTTAACGCGTAAGCGAATTTAAACGTTTCTATCATTCGATGATATGTAAGAGTAGTTCGATTAAAATCAGCTATACTATCACGTGTAAAATTAAACCTGTCGAGGATATTTAAAATATAAGTGAGAATAGCTCCACTCGCAGGCAATCCGACTGTGAATAATTTCATTCCATTAGTGAGATTCGATACAAGAGGTTCATCCCATGTTACTCTAGAAATAATTTCAATGATTAAAAAATTTTTTACAAATTATAATTCATTATTGATAAATAATTTATAGTTTAATTACCTATAATTATTTAAATCTTTCATTGTTATAATGCTTCCTTTATCTTGTAAATCTTGCACCAAAAATTTACCCAATGTTCCATTATAAAATTCTGAAATCCCTTTCTTTGCAATTATCTGCAAAGTTTTGCAAAGTATTTTTGGTTTAATAATTGTTCCCGGTAAATAAAAATCATTCGTTTGTGGATCTACAAATAATTCTCTGAAATGAAAAAAAGCATGTAACTTTTATTGATTTTATAGGTAATCAATTATGAAAATCACACGACGTTTACTTTAGAACACGATCTTTATAAATATTTTTTGCGTTATATTTGAATCCGTCATGTTGAATTTTTGTTAAATTATATCCTTTTTCGCATATCTCGATCGAAGGACTGAATAAATCAGCCCATGGTAATTTACCGAAACGTTTATGAGCCTCCCAATATCCTGCCAATTCCCCAGGAACAGCAATAGCCAATGGACCTAATATATCAATATAAAATTTTTTATTTTATTCATTAAGAAAAAAAAAAGAAAGAAGAAAATAAGAAAAAATAAATTTACCAAACATCGATGCTTCCTGTGGTTTACCATTATACATTGTAGCATTTGCAGCTAATGGAGCACGATCTCTTGCAGTTAACGTATAGGCACGCTTAGAAGCTTTATCGTAAATTGTCATGAAAAATCCACCTCCAATGCCCATACTTTGCATATTTACAAGACCATTGCAAATCATTGCCGAAATAGTAGCATCCACTGCTGATCCATTTTTTAAAAGAATCATTCTGTGAGAAAAAATTTATTAATAATTCAATTGTATATATAATTTAATCTAATATAACATAATTTTACATACTTGCCCACAAGTGCACATGGTGCACCATCTGCACAAACAGCACCATGTTTAAACGTTTTTAATTTACTCCATGAAGGGGGTAATGGTAGTTCCGGATCGGGTATTTCTGGAATTTTTACATCTCTGGCACCATAAATAGTGCAGATTGCTATTATTGCAAGAATCAACGTGGTTAATATTATTCCTGCTATTACAATATTTCTTGTAGTAATGTAGGATCTGAAAATGGGAAAGAAAAGAAATAAAAAAAAATAAATTATCTTTGAAACTTTTAATTAAGTGTTAAATCAATCTATAAAAAAATAATGATAAAATAAAATTGCAAAATATTTTTTTATTTTTTATTTCAGTTGCCAATAGTAGAGCATATTATAGAACATAAAATTTTGTTTGAAAAAACTTAAGAATAAATAAAGATCAATATGAAATCAAATTCATTGCAAAGTTTATATGCAATTGTCGATAAAGGTAATATTTTATCCTAATCTGGAATTTTATACAGAGTATGTATAATAAATTTATATATATTAATTTAGAAGATCAAAATTGTGCGTAGAAGTAAATATTTTATAAAATATTTTATAAATTCGCGCGCGATGACTTGCGCAAAACGAACTCACTTGTCAATTCGCAGCCTCGCAAAGAATCCTCTTGCTTTGCTACGATGAGGTGAGTACGAGCGCAATAGCCGAGTTGTTCCGATGTCATCCGAATCGAAGAAATTTTGTTTATCATTACTATAGTACTGACGATGTTCGTCAGTACTAGCATACGCGGAACTGGTGCTGGATGAGGGTGAGGAAGTCATATTTTTTCTCTGCTACAAAGAGCAATGATAAAATGTAATGTTAGCGATTTTTTTTATCGACCAACATCGACGATAACTGTTACCAAAACGTCAAACGAACAATTATCGCCATCTTTGAACGATTCAATTAAACATATCGTAATGTAACCACAATCACACTCGTATAGATAAGGTTTCTTTTGTTGGCGCATTATTTAACACTTACTGTTAGAGACAAACGATTTTTGATCACCATTCACATTCACTTTTCTCACACCGACCTCTTTTTCGTTTTATCGAGGACTCTTGATCCATATCGTTCATGTTATCAGAGAAATTTGTTCGTCGAAATTCATACGAAAGATTAACCGCATCGTCCGAAGATGAACAGCACCAGCTGACCGGAGAAAATCAATCTGAGTTTGCGCATTTCTCGCCACTAGTGCAGAATTGTTTCCTGAGTTAACGTCACGTGCACATGTATCATTCCTAATTTGAAAAATTTAACAAGTAAAACAAATAACTGTTGCAATTTTTACATAATTTTATATAACTTTTTTTTACATAATTGTTGCAACGATTATTTTTTATTTTTCTATAAATCTTTTATTAAATCTTTTTTCGATACAATACAAATAGATAATATTTCGAGAAAAAAAATTAAATAATTTAAATAAAATGAAATATAACTATTTATAGAGAAAATCATATATCATTTTGTATTTATATACATTATAAAATTTTTTAACTAAATGAAAAACAAAGTTATATTATTAAACTAAATATTACAAAACTAAATATACAAAATTTAAAAGAAAAATTCTTCAAGATCTGATTAATTGATTATTGTAAAATACATATAAAACATATGTTTACATTATAAAAAATATAACGCTTATTAAACATACAATTTTATATTCGTTCGTTATATTATAAAATTTTTATGTTGCTTTACGATATGATTTTATTGTTTGAAAAACGATAAAAAGTTTATTTAACCTATTTTATAGCGGTAATCAATATTGGATTTGTTATATCTTATTTATCTTTTCTATATAATTTACAATTTTTATTCAATTTTTTTTATATAATAGAAAAATTAATTTTATTATAAAAGAGAAAGATTAAAAAGATTAAAAAGAAAAATTCGTGTAAAACAATGCTTAAATAAATATTTTTTAAAAAATAAAATCTAGATCGCATATACATATATATAAACTGGGATCAGGAATTAGCATGCAATTGCGATAATATATAATTATTGTAAGAATACTATCACTTTATACCAAACAAAATTTTGTGTTACAATATTTTATATTATTTATTTATGATTACCTTAATATTTTTCGAGTATTCCGCATATCCTGCAAGCTGTTTCTCCTCGGCATTTTCTCTACAAATTCGATACTTTCGGAAGCGCTACGTTGCTCAATCGTCATCTGATATAATTCATTTGGTCACTTCGTGGAAAGGCTGAAAATTTAAATTTAAACAACAATAAACAACAAGTGAGATCGTGCATGAGCTTGAACCACGTGTTGTCAAGCGAAGTGACGGGTTTTCATATTTATGAGGAAGATAATCGGTTACATAAAGATTGTTCGACACGTATTTGCAACCAACACGTAAAGCATCGTAATAACGCGAAAATTGTTTCGCTACGATTGCGTGATCCTAAATACGGATCAATTAGCGATTGAAGCCTATAGCTACGTATAGCTTTTCAAAGCAAGATTTCCATGCCGGTTACAAGCGATCACGAGCTCAATCAAATCTTTAACACGGATATTCCCCCGTTCTTCCCCCGTTATCCCAATCATTAAACTTAATAACAACAACAATCCTCGTTCATCCCAATTCTAATCGTTACTCAAGAGAAAAGAATCACCTTTCAAGAAAGAGTTATCGCGAATATTTCATTATTAATACCTTTCTTCGGAGCGCACTCTTCTCTTCACCAAGATATTGATCGAACGATCATCATCCCACGATCACTTGTCGAGTGAATCGCGCGAAATTAATCGACGATCGAACGATTTCACGAATCAATTCTCGAATGAATTTGAATGAAACGAATCAACGATCGAGCGAAACAAACGTTTCGTCACACGAAAACATCGAACGCGTGTCGCTTCGCAGCAATGTTTCATCGAGCTGTGCCCCGGCCGGATCGTCGGTCGACTGCCGATTTAACTCGCGGCGAAAACGTTTCGAAACGTGTTTGCGGGATACGCCCAAGACAGAGAAGGGATTGTTATTTTTTGCTTGCGCGCAGACCAATTTAATTCCCCTTATTTCCAGATGATAATTTTATAGCGTCTGGTGGTAGGTAGCAGTGTGTCTGCCATTGAAAATTTTTTCTTTATTTCTACGGATAAATTAATTTCGGTAATTTAACTCTTCTTGTTCCATCGAAATGATCCTGCGACGAATCTTCGCTTAAATCTGTTACAAGTCCCTCGACTCGAGTTCCAACACAATGTCCAATAATGATTGAGAAAATGTCGGGTTTAATAATCGAGTACCTTATTAAATGACGAACTTTAATATCCTGTACAATGCACCGTTGTTACGTGAGCACTTGCTAATAACATTAGTATATCGATTTTTTTCTTTTCCTTAACAAGCACTTAAAAGTAAAATAAAAAAAGAAGACAGATGGAATATAAAATATAAGGATGAAAAGGAGAATAATTGTTATCGATGATAATTTCCTGATAATAAAAAAACGATCATTTTCATTTAATATATTATACCTTGTATATTTTTTTATTTATTTTAAATAATTATTGCGTATCTTAGAATTTATTTATCATCGATTTTCAATGGGAAAAAATGCTACGAATTATCTAAAGAAGAATCAATAAGATCCAGGGATGGTATTTTTTTTTTCTTCAGAATATTTTTCCATTTTATTTGCACTAACGACGTACACTCAAACATCATTTAGATCGCGATATTTTAATACCATTAACATTAATTTCAACACGCGGTACCTGACAAAAATTTTTCTCGCCGGAATGATGAAATACATTTGTGAACAAGAAATTCGACGAACGGCGATATCGCCTCGTTATTTTCTAATTGACGAATCCAAAAGCAAGTAAACACATACTCTGGCTTATTACGCAAACTTGCAACATGACAGTGCATCAAAATTTTCGCAGAATCGATCTCACTCTTTGTAACATCGTAATATATTTCTTTCCGAGAATAATAGGGAAATATCTTGTATCTCAATAGGAAACATCATAAAAAAAGGAATGTCGATTCTGAAAGAAATTTCACGGATATGTTACAAATTAATCGTTTAAATCGAACAACATTTCATTATTTTTTCTCTCTCTCTAAAATTTTGTTCTCGTGTACAACACTCGCCTACTCCTTAAAAAACAATAAATAATTTTCTTCTCCAGTTTCAACGATTCTTAAAAATAAGAACATTTTGAACTTGATTTACGTTCACGCATTCGCGCACGCACATACACACATACACACACGCATACACACGCACATAAGCGCGCGCATATATACATACGTTAAATTCGTCCATCGTCTACAAAATTCGAAACATCAATTCCAATAACCACCAACATTAATATCATTTAACTCTTTAGGTGATTGTTTGCTACACCTAATTGCAAATAAATCCACCGTGTCGGTGCAAACACAGTGGTTGGCCATTGATTGTACAAATTTGCTAGGTAAAAAGTGTTCGTCTCGCCACTCTTTGATAACGTGTATCTCTTCTTCTCGTGTATAGTATATCATCGCGTAGCTTATCGTTCGCTATCAATAGACTCGCATCAACGACCGCCCACATTAACTGATCTACGCATCAATGATTAAATTTTTTCGATGAGTCCCTCTCTTCCCAACTTCCTCATTCCCATGTACAGTTCCAATCCAATGCAAATTTTTCTCGTTCCTCGTTCCCTCGTAACCATCCTCAGGGATGATTCTTCTAAAGTTTTCCAAAAATTACCTAATATTTTACTCTCTAAATATTTTTTTCTATTAACCACTTTCACTTCTCTTGAAATAAAGAGAAAAAAGGAAAGAAAGAAAATTATATCGTAAAAAAATGATATCGAAATATTACCCATTTTACCCATATTAAACTGCGAAATGAACGTCAATTTCACACGCTTATTTATTTATTCGATCAAATTATGCGCTGTAAACGGTAAATTAATTTTCCTCAATATTTAATATTTGCTCTGTCAAATTTCTGTCTTTTACCAAACCCACTAATTAGGAACATCATCAAATTCGATGAGAGAAATTATTGGCCATCATCTCTTAACATTAACACGATGGCAATACTCCTTTAAATCTCCGTAACTTTTATATATATATATATATATTATATATAGCCAACTTTCTTCTCTTTCCATAAAAGGGATCGAATTTTTCATTTGAGATTTATGTGCGGTGTTATTAAATCGGTTTTTCTTGCGATTACCGTAAGAAGACCGCGAATTTTCTCTCGTTAACGTTGCTCTTTCGTTGGAAGTATAAAAATATAATTTCAGGATATGTCGATACATTGCGGCTGAATATCGAGCATACAGAAACAACTTCTTCTCCATAATTATTATGGAACCATTGTTCACGGGCCAATCTCAAAATCGGTATTGAATCCTTAAAAGAATAACAGAATCCTTTCGATCCAAACTTGGAAGATCACCAAGCGGTCTCGAAAGGATTTCGAACACGTTGAGAAATCGGTATATCGGATACGATATACAAATTATGCGGGAGGAGGAAAAAAAAAATGATAATAAATTAGAAACGACAAGTTCGATGGAAACTTAAGATGATGAGGTGAGAAGGGGCCTTCTTTGAGCGGTCTCCTTGCAATCCTGAGGAACGTCCGGTTTTCGAATCGTTTTCGATTTCCTCCTTGCAAATTGGTTGCACTTTTCTGCCTCTGTTTCCTCCTCGATCGTCTCGAAATTATCCTCTTCCATGCTCTTGTCCGCCATTTCCTTCGACTCGATCTCGTCGACACTGCTCCAACTGTTGTCGCTTTCGCTATGCTCCCTCTCTTTCTTCCCGTTCATCTTTTCCTTCTCTTTCTCCCGACAGCCTCCGTTTTCCTGCGCATATCATTCGTTACGGTGAACATTAAGCAATAAGCGGTTAATTTTGTAGAAACTAACGCGTGTGAAATTTCAGTATCGTTATCGAGGAGGAAAATTACATCAATGATTGCATTACTTTACATTTACGTGACGTATACGTGGATAATTGTGAAATGTTTACTTTACGTGTGAGTAATTTGAAAAAGAAGTTTAGTTATTAAAATAAATAATAAAAATGTTCGATTGATGTAAATTAAAAAAGAAAGAAGAAAAAGAAAGAAAGACTATACTCGATGAAAATGTACAGTATTTTATTTGTGTCAAAATTTTATTTGCATATTAAAATGTGACGAAACAATTTGATGATGAACGAATTGGAAATTATTTAAAATCTTGGCTTGTTTAAAATTTTACGAATATACTTAAAGTAAAAATTATTTTTCAAAATAATGTTCGCAAAACAAATTTCATCTCGATCTATCTGCTTGTTAGGATTAAATTGTAAGAAGATTCTGCTTACTTCATCAATTACTCAACGTTTCTTTTATGTCATCTTTTAAAAGTAATCAAGACTTATATAAGCAATATTAAAAATCATAAACAAAATCAAGGAAAAAAAAAAATATGAACAAAAGCAAAACTTTACCATGATACGATAATTTGTTGAATAAAATAACCGGAATAATTATACATATAAATTATAACCAGAAAGATTCTTTCCATCTCGTTCTCTTTTTATAATGGAAAACATATTCCGTTTTTAATTCATCGAAAAACCGTGCATAGAATTTTTAATATCGAGAATCGCCCGATACACGTGCAATACATTTCGACAAAAAGATGCTTGTATCCGGTTGTGCGTCCTTCGACTCGCATACTTACTTACCACGGTGGTCAATTTGCTGGGCATCGTCGTGGTGGTTGTGGTGGCCGTCGTGTCCGTGGTATCGCTGCTCTCACTGTTATTGCTGGGTCTGGCGCCAACAAGAAGGGCCCCCTCCTCTAAATTTTTTCCACGAACGAGTCTTCTCGATGCAGACCACATGTCCGATGAACTCTTAGCATTGGCCTTGGCGAGTTTCTGCGCGACTCCAGTCGTCCATACACTGGCCTCGCTGCTGCCCGTGCTGCTGTCGCTTCCGGTACTGCAATGCCGCCATCTTCGTTCTGATGATCGGCACACATAAGCGAAACGTGAATCGTCTCTTTCGCGCAATAATGAAAAATCGTCTTTTTTTTTTCTCAACATCGAAAATATAATATAACGATTACGTATCGTCGAGCGTTCTGTCGGAAAAAAGAAATTTAGAAAAATATAAATACACACTATCACAGGGAAGAGCATTGACCAGAAAAGGTTTCCTCAGCATTGGACTTCCACCATCTTGGCTATCCTCGCTGCACGCTCTCGTTATAAGTATTCTAGGGCTTCTCCTCGGTGTCTCGTTCATCGCTATAGAGCAACCAGCGCCCACATCCGCGCCAATGAAGTCGCTTCTGTAATGTGGGCCCATCAGGCTCGCCGCACTAGCGCTGGACCTCACTAATTTACTGCTTTCACCTGTGTCACGGTAAATTGTAGCCGTTTATTATCACGTGATCAGGAAGAACAGGTCAAGCTCAGTATCGGTAATAACCTGATTCGGAAGTTGGGACTCGAAGCGTATTACACGAAGCGGCGGGTTGCAATCTGGTTCGATGAAAGCCGAGATTATTGCTGTCGAAGCTGTTTCCCGTTCTGCAGGATCCCAGCGCGAGCAGCGCCTCGCTGAGCCTCCGCTGCAACGGCGGGAAAGGGAAGAAAGAGCCGGTTCCGCTTCCGGACGGTCTCCTCGATCCTGCCGCGCTCGGTGTTCGCGCTTGGATCTCCTAAATTAGAAGCGTTTTGTGATCGTGTTTCGAATATTATAAAAAAGAAGAAGAAAAACATAGGAAATGATGAACAAAACGCTCTTGGATGGAAAATTCAAGTTCTCGATTACTTGTTGCAGCTCCGATTTGGTCGCCTTCTTCCGCCAATAATTCTGCACCGATCGTCTAAGGGTCTGCGATTTTAATCCGTAGAGGAGACCGTTGATGGGCGGAGAGCAGGCGAGCAGGAGGGAAGCCAACGAAGCGAGTTTCGTATGATTGTAGAGATACTGCCGATTGCCAACGTCGCAAACTTCCCAAAGAATCAGTCCGCAATAGGGGAAATAAAGCAAGTAAAGAGAGCCAACTAGTTGCATCACCTAGAAATTCAATGGTAGCCTCGATATACGCTACGTGGGATAATTTTAATCACAATTCAATTGCGCGTCGAGGGCGTAACGAGCGGGGAGGGTATTGACAAATAAAGGAAAGGACTCATTAGATAGAATTATATTATTAATCCGCTATAATTAATTAATCGATCGTCAAAGAGTGCATATTGCACGATAAGATTAATGCGCCGTTTTATGATGTTTGTCGTTCGAATTGGCAAATTGAAAATAATGCGGTAATGTCGATATTTGTCAAAAGTAAAATAATCATTTTCGAATAATCGAATTCAACGGTGTCGATGCACATTTGTATCTTTCTCGAAAAAAGCTTACGCAATATATTCGAAAGAGATATAAAATACATCCTGTTCTCTTTTTACGTAAATATTTAATACCATTTATACCGTATTCGTCCGTTCATATTAAACGTACGCAAAATTTGTCGGACGTTTATCGAACATTTCACGTCGCACGGATATAATTATTTCTTACGAACGATTCTAGAAACGATTCTAAAAATCTAATAACAATAACGAAATCAATTTAAAAATCGACTTTTCGAAATTGCCATCATCTTGCGCCTCGTCCGTGCCATTTCCATATCCGGAAATTGCCCGTCCGGATAACTGCGTCCCGTCGATGTCACGCGATACGAAAATTATGCAGTGCAAACGAAAATTAGCGAGAAGATGTGGTTATGTACAAACCGTTTTGGCTGCGCTGTGAAATCGGGGCGGGCTGACGACCGAAGGTGCCGTGACAGTGGGTACGAAAAACGGGTTCCGTTGATGGGTGATGGTCGCCTGCGCGCTCAACGTCACTTCGTAAATCGCGCTGGCGATCCGGTGCCTGTGGTAACGGGCGATCCCGAGCACGCGCAAATTGCACACGGTTACGAGGACCGCGGGCAGAGCCAGGCCCAGGATCGCGTAAACGGCACCGTAGAGAGCGGCAGCCAAGCCCCACGAATCGTTGCCGAAGTCCGGCGCGCAGCAACCGAGGCCCGGGCTGTATCTGTGGCAACGATCATTCAGGGCTCATGAAGGATTTCGTTCGTTCTCGGTTTGCCTCGATTTCTCGCCTTGTCTCGATTCTCTTCGGGACAGTGGAGAGACGTGCGAAGATTGGAGATCTTGAAGGGTTTAGGATATAGGGGATATAGGGAAGATGAGAGATCAATGCATGAATTTCGCATTTGAAATTCCATGCATTTCGAATTTGTATTCCGTGTTTTTTTTTTTTTTTCTCTTCCTTCCGAGAAATCGTTGCATGAACGGAGTCTTCGACGGTTTTAAAAGTAAAGAATCTAATTAATCCCAGCCTTGACACGCTAACAAGCGCGAGTAAGCGGGGATGAAATATTGCTTTCGATGAAGAAATCGAAACCCGGGTTTGTCTGGGTTGCGGCGAACATTCATCACGCAACGAGCGATTCTTTCGAAAAAAACCTGTCTTCGTTCTTGACAAAATCTATCTTATCCTTATCCATAAGAATGGGAAAAGAAATAGGAAAAGACGGGTGAAAAGGCTCGAAGAAACGAAATGTATAATTTGTTTTACGAGTGGTGGACGAACCTGTAAGGTGGTACCAGGCCCCAGAAGGGCAGCACGCACAAGAGTAATGCCCCTGTCCAAGATGCAGCTAGGCCAACTGCAACGCGTCGTGGTGATACCAATGCGGCGTAATGCAGGGGTGCCGCGATCGCGTAATATCTGTGCAAAAGATAAGTCATTAAGCTTGATTCATATCGTTCTCTAAGATGCAATACGATAACCAAATAATGAAGATATTTTTATAATTTATGCATCTCCTAACAATTTAGTTAGTGATCAGTTAGAACAATTTGTCATTCGTATTGATATATCGTAACAGAGCGATCGAAATTTTTGTACATAGCGTTGATTCAGTAGCTGAGTTGTGCCCTAGGATATCGGATCGATATTTCATTTATTTATTCCTAAATATATGCACATTTTTACGATATTTATAAAAAAAAAACACTGTCGCTCTTTGATTGAACAGAAGTGAATCCGTTTGTGGCGAATTTTTTTTCCCAAGGAAAGAAAATTCCTCGACGATCGTTCGAAATCGAATCGAATCTTCTCACAGCATATCGTGTCACGGCTTGTGACATCGAATACTTTTAAATGGTTGTTCCGGAATTACCGGAATGCACGAGTGAATAACGAAAAAGTAGGTGGCAAATAGGATGGAAGAGAAGAGGTCACGACACTGTCGAAAAGGAATGCGATTCGGTTTAAATTGGCGTGGGCCGTGAATAAAATATCGAGCATGTTCGATCGGCTTGAAATCGGGCACCCACGATATTTCCAAGTGATGAAGGAACTACGTGTCATATTATATTTTTATCTGCGCAACTCCCTTCGGCTCCTGTTTCTCTTTACTTCTTCACGAGCGTGATAAATATTTGTTAAAGGAACGTGACTTTATATTGTATGGAAATGAACCTTGTTATAACTTCCATATGATTTATTTTACATGTACTTTTTCTTTTTAATTTTGTATATTTCACGCAAAGTCCTATGTGAATCAAAAAGGATTAAAAAAAAAAAATTAAAAGTCATTTTAAGGTCAAAGTCGATTGAAAGTCAAAGTAGTTACTTGAAAATTAAAATGGAGGATCGATATCGATTAAAGATCGCATAAAAGGATAAATAAATTTTGGTATATACTGATAATAATTAAGAAACAATTCACGATTTTAAAACGTGTATAACATAAAGAATTAAAAATCAGAATTATCCTATTAATACAGAGTAATAATGTATTTCAATGTTTGTATTTTAAGAGTTTTCTAATTTACATAAATTTAAATACGGGTTCATGGGTTACGTTGATATATTCGCGTATATATTTTAATTCATGTACATTTTATCATTATCTAATTTTGCGGGATAAAAATATATTCCTGTAAATTAATAGATAACAAATTTTTCTTAATAAAATTTAATCAGTTACAATCTTCAACAATTTTTTCATACAAATATTTCAATAGCGAATATGCATATGCTTTACACCCGAGGCATATCTGTTGTATGCGAAATAGTCATGCATTAAAGATGAATTAAATTATTACATGAATTAAATTACAAATAGGATAACAAATCTAACAGCAATATCTATTTTATACGTATATTCATACCAATATTCCGAAGTAATTTAAAAGATACAACTGTTCAAAGAAGACGATCAATCTTTTCTCTCGACTTAAGAAAGAGTATGTCTCTTAAAAACAAATAAAATAAGAAACCATTCATTAAAAAAAAAAAATAAAATTGAATTGATTGGCAAATACGTAAAACTTATCTTATTACTTTCAACTTTATCCCTCCGTTCGATCCATTTCACAAATGCTTGCCGAATAACGTCATCCCTCGCGTCATAGAAATTTTTATTATTAACAAATGTGCTGACGAGAAGACGCCAAAATGGCGCGATAAAACAGGCCCTCCTACCGTTGTTCATTATCGATAAACGGCGCATAGTCGAGAGAGATCGCGCCGTTTACACGTTTTCTAGGGGTGCAATTTGAAGGAGTATTGGCCCTTCTCTTCCTCTGGGATCGTAGATATGAGAAGCACGGGATGGTATGTCGAAAGGTTTCTGATTGAATCGAAGATCTGGTGTCGGTTGACGGGCAAAGAGATATCGGGGTTGAATGGTGGAAACCCATCTATTGACATCTTAGGTTGAAAAGCTTGCCAGCTTTGTACCGCGTAAGAATAGTCGGACGCCACCGAATCGAACTCAATTTTTCTACCTTGTATTATGAGGGACAAAAGACTTTCTATCTCCCACATATCTCCATCGTTCTATAACCCAAAAATGGCGCAGACAGTTTTTAGATACGCTATCTAGATGAATCGATGAACGATTGTTCTTGCATTTGATTGCCGAAATTGTTCAATGTTTTCCTAAAAAAATATTATCTTTATCCGACAAATTAAAGATTGAGACATTCGCTTCATCGAATTATTATTTTTATCTCTTAATTCTATTTCCTTTTTTTTCTTCATTTAAAAATAACTTTGGAAATTTAATAATTTATAAACGCTCACCTGTCGCAATTCAATCCAGTCACAGTCCAGAGGGCGACCGGATGTAAGAGAGCCAAAAGGAAACCGTGTAGGACGCACCAGGTGCCGGCGATTGGCCAGGAACCAGTGGTAAAGATCAGTAATATGAGGCACACAGCCGCCTCCACCGCGCCCAAGTGTATCAACAACAAAGTATTGGCGGTTTGTTGCTGCTGCGTCTGCGGACATCGGTCGCGATACACGAGGTTAACTCGTTAAATAAACTTTTCTTGGAACGATCAAAACTTCCCCTACACCGTGCAATCTTAATTTCCAGCTGGGATCTTGTAATTTAAACTTTCTTCGCTTGGCGCGTGATCTCTCTCTCTCTTTCTCTCTCTTTCTCTCTGTTTTTCTATCTGTCTCTTTCTCTTTCTCTTTCCTTCGTCGACTTTTCTACATTGTGGGGAGAAATAACTATGGCGGATTAAAAGATGAATTTAAACATCATTGTTCTTATTCCAGCGTTTGCGTAAATAATGGTATTTAAATTGATTTGTTGAATAGAAAATTTTTACTCTCCTTATTCCGAATAGAATTCGTGGAAATCGAATAAATTTTTACACGAGGATTTGCAAATATTATTTTTAATTCTTGTTTATTTTATTTTTATTGTTAGATGGAAAGTATTTTACAGAAGAAGGTAGGGAAGATAAAGTGTGGAAGTACACAGTGAAATCTTAAAAAAATATGGAGTATAAAGGAAAACCATATAAGATATAAAAATATGAAATGGAAGAAAGGATTTTATGAAATATCGCGAGATCCAACAAGCCTCCATATATAAAACAAAGTGAAGTAATAACATCAAGAAATCAAGAGGGCGCCGTTTTCAAAGAGCAGGCTTTTCTCGATCGAAAGTTCGAATCCCTCGAGGATTCCTCACTTTTCCTCGACTTCTACATATAAAATATAGAAATGCAAGGAATCCAATTTAACGTTTATCATAATTTCATCGACGAACGATTTTTATCGAGACCAATTGTTACATAGTTGTACAAACAAAGATGCATACGTACAGCATAAATTAAGAATAAAAAAAGAAAAAAGAGAAAGAAAGAAAGAAACGATTCCAAACTTTTGCTCGATAATTGTACTGTTCAACTGCAGTTTTATTTGCCGTATTCGAAAAGTATTCACGCGAAACAACTCGAGTAAATCCTCGAGTCTCGAAGAGCGAAGAAAAAGAACGCATTTCGCGCGACCTAGTTCACCGACTGTCATTCAACGTAGTCCGGCCTTCGATATTACATCGAAAAGCATGCGATCTCTTCCAACCTCGTGCGGGTCAACCTCTGTGTTGTTCAAACTGCCATGGTCAGTCAGCGGCACCCACTAAAATGGATCGCGTAAAAGCATAAGGCTATTTTCAGGCTGCGGCCATTTTCCTTCCGCGGGGAAGGTTTCATTTCTTCGCCGAGAAATGTGTCATGCTTGCGAAAGGAGTGGCCCTCTCTTTTTCCATCCAAAGAAAGCCGTTTTAAAAGACGGGATTAGACGCACGAGCGGAAAAATCTTGCGAATCAGTTCCTTCGAAAGGAATCTTAACCCTCTCGTATTCTGGAATGGCATGAAAGGGATTCTACTAAAAAAAAAAAAAAAAAACCCTCAAAGGATTTTGTAACGGGATGGAATTAGATATCCTTGTTTCTTTGTGCGTGAAGAATTTAAAGCTACGATCCACTTTTATTGAATAACATTGGAATTTCACGTTATTGCGTAATTTTTCAATTCAACTCGTTGTGAAAATTTCTTTTTTCTAAATTTTTTTAAGGCTACAAGAAATATTAATTATTAATAGGATCTCGAAGAAATAATTTTTTTATTTCTTATTCTTGAATATTTTTAAATGTTTTCTAATTTTCAACTCGATTTTTTTTTTTATTTTTGATTAAAATAATTGCGAGGAATCTATAATATCTAATTGGATCGAGATACATTGAAAAGTAAATAGTGAAAGTAAATAGTAATATCACGATCAACATACTCAATCAATACTATAATTCTTTCGATTCATTAAGGAATTGGATTTTTCTAATTCTAAAATATAAATTCATTGATATCAAAGCGTGGAGCGTCTAATAATTTCTCGATTTATCGTACAGCATTTCATACGCTATCAAACTTCATTGTGTGCCCTTTGTCTCCGATAACACGGCCATAAACGAAGACCGATAGCCTATTGAATAATTCCCTGAGTGTCGGTGATCTATTGTCTATTGCAAACAGCCACCCTCTTTTCCCCCAAGAATTTAAATATTATTTAAAAACCTGTAAATAATTTAAATTTCTCAAATTTCTATATCTCTTTACGGAAAAATAAACGAAAAACGTAGAATATGATTCTTTTAAAATCAAAGTTTTAAAAAAAAGAAAAAAGGGAGAACACTTTTTACCACTATGTAATGATAGAGTAAAACAAAAATCCGTATGCATTGAAATTGAAAGAAATCGAAATGAAATGAAGAATCATCGAGTGACAACACGATTATAGAACTTTTATTATTTATTATCGTCGCACAAAGAAATAATACGAATTACCAAAAATTACTTTCATATTCTCGCATTACTTCCAATACATATACAGATCGATAAATTGTATTTATCAGTGGCATTTTTTTATTCACCTGTTTACCCAGCCCGAGAACCACGAGGAGTACGTAACCGTTTAGGAAAAGACCCAGAGCAGAAACGAGGACGAGAGGCACGCCAAAGGCCCAAGGGACCATTCCTCTTGGATCCCGCGTGATTCGATCCTCTTCGAAGATGATTGCCCCCGGTGGATGGAATTCGACCGTCGTTGCTCAAGTGTCGTACCTTTGATTCGCCGCGATACACGGTATCGTGATGGGGGGTGCATCTGAAACATCTGACACCACGCTCATTGTATCGATCGAATTAAGTCACGTTAATGTATTAATTAATTAATTATTTTCTGTGTATATCCCGATTTCACATATGAATTATAATAATTCGGTTAACGGTTGATTTAATATAATATAATCGATATAATATCGAATTGGTGCGAAAACTTTGGAACGATTTTTACGCATTGGTTTCGAACTCTAGGCGAATAGGGAAAGGATGAGTTTTTTTTTTTATCAGGAATTTTATCTTATTATTTCGAATCTCGAATTTTTTTTTATATATTTCTTCTATTTCTTTATATATAATGTAGTATATTGATTGTTTCCAATTAATGTTGTGTGACGTTCGTAGATTTTCATATCACTTTGATCGCATTGAAACGACACCGTTAAGAAATCCAGCAGGAATTATTCCGGGCAGCGTAATAACACGTAATTTTGGCGGCGAAACACAAAATGGGATTGGACGGGATATTAGAGAACGACGTGTGCGAATGACTATCGAGTTTTTGGGCTAATTTGAACGTTAATTATTCGACGACCGATTCGATGCCGGAATTATGCGATTGCGCTTCTCTCCTACTCTTCTTCGAGGATACAGGATCCATCCATCGATTCTGAATTGTCGATCAATTGGTGTTTTCGTTCGGATCGAATGATTCTTCTATATCGTGAGCGAAAAATGTCATCTTGTTGTTCGAGATATGAGTTCGAAACTAGGAAAATTTTACATATTTATATTACGTTTTCTCAAACTTTAAACAAAATTAAAAAAGAAAAAATAAGGAAGATTCGTAGTTTGAAAGATCTTCGAGAAGATTCGTAAAAGTTATTCATTGGAATTTTGTTAATATGCAAATAAAAGTTTACGAAGAGAGTGTTAGAAGAATGGATTCTACAAATATTACACCACGATTCGTGGTATCGATTCATGAACGAGGTATCGGTTTGGTCAAGGCCGTTAAGGACACGAAAGGTCATCAAGGCGAAATTCTCGATTCGCCTCCAAATATGTCAATTAACGATGCCAGTTACGGAGGGGATATATTGAATAATACATTAGTTGTTGCAGAAACGAATATAGTAACGATCTGTCTCCAATTTAACTTGGAATATTGCATTTTAATCCGATTCGTTACGAATAGAAGGAGGGAGAATATAAAACATTCTCTATCTAATATCAACCATGCGACCATTTATGGTACCTTTTGATAGACGAATCAGTGTCGATACAAAATGAAACGAGAGAGAGGAACGGGATTGATCTTTCTTGATTTCGAATTTAATTTCGAATGGAAGAAATTGCTCGCTTCGGTTCGACGATCGAGTTGTTTAAAAATACAATCTGACGCGCAACGCGTTCAGTTAGTCATTCAATTCAAATTAAAAATTTCGTATTCGCTCGAGTTCAAAAAGTTCAAGAAAATGGAATTAAATTTATAAATTCAAAAATGGGGATTTAAATTTAAAAGAACTTTTTTTTTTCTTTTTATAAATATTATAATATATTCGACAATTTAAATCCATGTTCAAGAGTTCAGAGCAGTTAAATTTACTCGCACCAATTCAAATTCGCGCACGCTTTATTTTCAAATCGTATATATATATATATATATAGAAATTGACTCGACGTTTGTTTAACATGTCGAGTTGAAGCGCTTCGAGTTAAATGGAAATGAAGGGGATTAGGAATGGAGCCTCTAATAATGCTTTGTCAAAGTCTGAACTAACAAGTTTTAAGACTGTCGCATCAGGAACGAGGTCCTTGCGAGTAACATGGCGCAAACACGGCTGATCCGTGGTATGATAAGTGCCGCTAGTGAAAATTACAAGTGACGGCTCAAGGTGATGCGTATGCTGATTAATCCGCTAATGCCTTTTCAGGGAGCAACGCGTTATATATAATATAAGACACGTTCATTATAAATTCTATTAATGAAAATCATTATTACATCCTCGTTCGTTATTGCATTATCATATTCAAAGAATGAGATTCGCAAGATTCGAAAATTTGCGAATAATTTTACACGAATACAATGTATATGAGGTATAATTTTTCTCACTTTCATATAAATCAAGTATTCGTTCAAAATATCGATTTTCACGAAAAATTCAACTTTCGAATAATTTTTATCTGTTTTTAGAATCGTTGGCCAAAAGTTATGACGCTTCTTTCTTCTAGTAGGAAGAAGAACGAGGAGATTTCGTCGGATACGTATATTTCCCTTCCCATGAATATTGTTTTCCGGATCACGAGCAGCCAGTCGACAGCATAATTTGGTTATGCTTCCATTCAGCCAGTTCCATTATCGACCATTAGCCGGTTTCAACCTTTATATCGAGACAACTCTCGCGGTGCTGTCTACTTCAATCGTTCAATTCCATCGATATATACAGATTTAATATATTACTCAGGTGCATAGGTATTTAGATATTAATGTATGGGATGTTCAATCGTTCTTGCGATCCTTTGTTATCATCCTTTGAAAGTTTCTTAATTAATATGAAAAAGTGACCGAAGCAGATAAGAATTAATTTAAAAAAAAAGTCATCAATCTTTCTCGTTTTAAACCTCGTTTTTCCTCTTTCAGACTCCTTAATAAAAGAAGAGATTACATATCTGGTGTCGAGTAGGTGTTAAATATGATGAGGAAAAATGTTTCACAACGGCATAAGTTTTCATTCACTTTGACTCCACACAGGAACCATCATCGCATTTCTTCTTCCGAGAAGATTTTAAAACTTTCGCTGAATTAACTTTTCAGATTCTTCTCCCTTTTTTTTTTTTTTAATAATTTTTCTCGATTTTTCTAATAATATTCATACAGAAAAAGAAGGAAATGACGATTAAAACGATCGAGCTTTAAGTACAAGGAAAGAAAAGAAGGAAAGTATTTGAATATTTTATGAAAATTCAATGTAGATACGATCAAGTTTTTATGCCCTCGTCTCGCATATTTTAATAATTAATCGATTATCACATTTCACCTCGTACCGCACATCATCTCCCCCTTTTTCCCCCCAAGATTCTTCTCGATCATTCCCTTAAATTAAAGATATTCGCACACACAGAGAATATGGGTCACTTCTTAAGTATACAATTATGGATTTGAACAGAGTCAATTTATCATAGGTTAAGAAAAATATGAGGGACAAGTAGGAAAATAAATTCGATTTTCCCATTAACGGAATCATTTCTTTTTTTTTTTTCATTCGTCTCTGATAATTAATCGAAACGTTTGTTCGCGCCGATAATACGAGTTAAGAGTGTATGAATCGAGAGCGTGGACGTGTGGAACGAAGATAAACGGAACTTTAAACGGCGGATTTACAGGGAAATCTGCGAAAAGGCGTCAAGTCACGCGATATTAATCGCCTTCCGTTTTCGCATTCAGTATTTCCCTGGCAAAGTAGCTTTTGCTCGTGGCGAATTGAAAAATCGAGATTTCCATGCGAAAGGTGGGAAAAGAGCGTGAAACGAATGAAAAGGATCTTCTCGTCTCGTTTTTTCGATACGCGCCTAATCCCTAATTTCTCTTTCAGAAAATAACGAAATGATTCTCTTTTTTTATTTTTTTATCTCGCTTCCTTAATGTCTCTGTCTTTTCTTTCCTCCTCAAGAAAAATAAAATTAAAGGTTTTCAAGATTTATGTATATTTTTGGCGACTTTCGAATTAAGAGAAATACTTTTTGGTTAAATTAACTCGTTTCAATGGGATGAAATAACGAGACATGAGTCACGAAATTACGCGGGATGCGTTCAGATTTTCTTGATCGAGGTGAATGGAGGAGGAACGTGATTTTCATAAAATTGATCGTATTAGTGGGGTGTATACCGTTCGAACATGAATCACGGTCCATTGAATGCTCATTAATGTTTCTCGCATAATGATAAATAATTATTTGGCGATGCGAATCTATTCTTCCTTAATTTTAATGTTCTTAAAAATAAGAACAAAGGAATCATTACTTTTAAAAAGAGCCTTCTAAGAGTCTTTCTTGCTTCTTTACGAAAATTGTTCATAAGTAATTTATCAATAGGCAGAAGAATCGTATAAGAATTTCTACGCGACTTATGGAAAATAATATAAAAAAAAGAAATTCAAATCTTCATTAAAGTTCAACAGATGGATATTGCTTAATTTGTAAAATAAAATATATAAATATATAAATCTGTGGAAATCTTTTGAAACACTCTTCTCATCTTCAATAATATCATGATATTATTTCAAGATTCAAAGTAATATAAATATATAATTAACGTAATATTTTGCATATAATGGCATGTACATTCTTAATTATATATCCCCAAGGTATTTAATCCCTTCCAATTTGCAAAGACAATTTCGAACGAAAAGAAGGAAGAAACGGAATAACTGATCGTAGAAAGTTTTCTCATTTAATGCTTCTTCTTATCGTGCGAAAAGCATCGAGCATAAAGGAACGAAAGCGAAGGTTCATCGCATGATAATGTTTTCATATCAAAGGGTATACCATTGCGAAATTCCTTTTCGTCGAATCACGTTCCGGAGTTTCATTTGTTTGCTCTGGAACGCAACGACGAAATATTGGTCACGTAGGGAAAGTTTAGAAATGAATGGTGGCCCGAACAGGTCAAAACGTGGGCTGCAGATTTTTGCAGGATTTTGCTAAATGCTTTTTTACTTCCTTTTTTTTACCAGATGGCTCACAGACGTGCAAACAATCGATTGTATTACGTAGCCCACGTTAAATAAAACAGGGACAAGAAACGAAAGGAGAAACGAAATTGATTTTTATCCATTTGATTCACGAACCAAAGGATTTTGAAATGAATAAATTGGTTTATATTTTTTTTTTCTTTCGAATAGAACGAAAAGATGAAAAAAAAATTTACAAATAATTCAAAACGATGCCTAAAATTAAAATAAAATTACTGTTTTAACGAGTTGTAGAATCGTCTTGTTTAACATATCGTTTGAAATATTACGTTTCTTATACTTTTCTTGCGAATATCAATTTGCCAAAGGGAACGTTATATCGCGAAATGCACGATGACTACGAAAATTGCAATATCGTGGGTGAATAGGATATTAAAACGATATACTAATCCATATAACTGGTTCATATATTAGCGAGAAAAAACAAAGTGTAATGGGTGGAGATTAACGATAGATGAGAATACAACAATTCCCGTATCGCCGACATTCAATATCGCGATACAGCACCATTTTATTTCATACTTTTGTTATCAAGCTTTGAACGAGTCGAAAAAAAAAATTTGCATTGAAAATTTTTTATTTCATCGGCAAATGAAATCTCGTACGCGAAATAAACGCGAGTAATAAATGTTCAAACGTGCTACCGCGTTTTATTATATAATCGAAAGAAGGAACGAGATCGATTTAAAAAACACGGGGATGGGGAGGGAAATTGAAAATATTTTGACAAAAAAAGAAAAAACTTCTCTTTGAAATTTACTCGATTCGATTTTTATCAGAATCAAGCAAATATTCGCCCAAAGGGAGAGCGAGAATTCCCTATCGATCTTCGACGTTCCTTCGCCTTCGATCGCCACCCTTTCACCTCGTTGTGCAAAATGTTCCGCGCAACAAGTACTCTAAACGATAAACGACACTCGAAGTTTTTTTTTTTTTTTTTCGTATTAGAATGCAACGATAATTCACAACAAAAATGGAAATTTCAATGAAGAAGATATTCTTTCCGATGGATCTCACAAAATGGAAACAAAAATTTTTATTTTATAATTACTCGTTATTTTATAAAACTCGCTTATTTATGCTTCGATAAATTTAAAAATTTTTTTGAGAATATATATATACATAATAATCTAAAAATTATTCTCATTATCACAAGTTACAACGAAAATGAAGATTCGATTGAAACGTCGGAAAATCGAGTTATCAATCACGTTTCCATTTTATTAGCTAAAAAGCTCTTATGAGAGAAGAAACGTGAAACGTCAGAATGCATCATGAGTTTATTTCACGTTTGCCTCTTAAAATTCCTAAACGGAGATCGATCGAACGAACGGAAGCTATCGAAATAAACTGTTTCCGCTCGTTTCGAAATTTTTCCTTCCTCACGATCGACGTCCGATCTCAAAATATCAACGATTGATTATTACATTAACGAGTGAAGAGTTCGTTAAAAACGTGGCCCATCCAAGATCTCGACGAAGAAACTTTCGACTTCGCCGATTATATTCGGTTCATCGTGAAACTGCTCGTGAGAATTCTCTTCGATCAAAGTAGTTTAGTCGAATAGGAAGAGGAAGAAAGACGGCTGTGCGAAAGACGAGCGATGGAGGGACGATTTAGAAGAGGGCTGTTGCCTAACCACTTTCATCCTTTATGTCTGCGGACTGACTGGTCCTTGAATGAATAGTCATTCGAGTCGAGTGCTTCTGCTCGAGATTGAGGGTGTCGAGCAGCGTGTGTATATAGCGGATGGCGTATATAGCGGGTTACGGGATGTTTTATTGATCTGCGTTTGTGAATGAGGGTGGGTGGGAAACAATGGGTGGGGGTTTCAATAGATGAGGATGAATAACACCCGAGGAAGCGCGGCGACGTAAACTGTAAGCATTGCAGTTACCTTTCAATGCAGAATTTATTACCATCTCTCCTACGTCGAATAATTGAGCTTCTTGCTTAATGATATTGGCTGGATGGAGAATTTTTTTAAGATAAATTACACGTTTTTAATCGCGAGTTATGCTATTTCCAAGTTTCAATTTAAACCCCCCTTGAAATTGCACGAAGTAAAAGCATCCTGTTAATAATATATGTATTATTGGCCTCGCGAGGGATCGTTTTCCAATTCAATTTAACTCCGGAAGAGCTCCTTCCTATATTTCTACAAATTTACCCGAAGAAGCGAAATAACGTGGAAAGAAGGGGGGAGGGATTTATCGACCGATTGAACGGGCGAAGAAAACGGATGATGTGAGATTGTCGGTCAATATTTATTTTAGGATAGATTAGATTGTAAATATTTAGTTTCAAGGAATTAGAAGTGTGAAGAATATTTGACGAGTATATGCTCGAGAATATTTTATAAAAATAACCACGTTGAGAGGAATAAAGAAACAGAGTCGAGGGAATTAAATATCTCATAGATATAGATCTAAGATACATTGAATGTTCCTTTAAGTCGAATTCGAATAATTTTTTTTTACAAATTTAAGATTATACACTTCTAAACTCAATCGTGTATCGAAATTGGACGTCTCTTTTTTAATCCAACTCGACGCAGAACTCGCGAAAAAGAATTTAACACGATTAGCAAACAGAAAGTCGTTTATCTTACTTCTGTTTACCTTGTTCCCTTTCGTTAAATCTATATTTGTCGCTCCTATCCGAAAACGACAGCGAGTGATTAATCGTGATCGAAGAACGAACACATCGAACGAGGGTGGAAAAGGGGGAGGGAAAGAAAGAAAGAGAAAAAAGGAGAAGGGAAGACAGGAGAGCCTCGCGTGTATGAACGATTGGAATTCTTGTACGCGAAGTTGGCGAGGTAAAAGAGGAGGAAGAAAAAGGAGAACAAAAAGAACAAAAGAAAAAAAGATGGAAATAAACGGTCTCGACCCCCTGCCCCCCTCCCAACCGAGGGGAGTCGAGAGCAGTTTTTATCGACGACGGTGCTCGCGTGATCGTGACGAAGGGGTGGGTGAGTTGGCGCGAGGAATCCCGGTTAACGCAAAGAAAACGGACGAGTCCAGGGAGAGACTCGGACAATTTGCATCGATCCGCGTGGAACGAAACGCGTCACCGGTGAAATTAATACGAAATTCCTAAATGCGTCGCTCGTGACCCAGAAAATCGGTATCGGGGACGTGGCTCACACGCAATTTGACCATGAATTCCTAACGAGATTGTTTCCATTAATAGACGCGCGTTAATAAGAACGTGAAAACGTAATTTTAACAGGAGGGACGATCTTTTTTGGATTTATTGATTATCTTTCTTTTATAAGATCTTTATAGGATCTATATATGATCTTGCGAAAAGGAAAGGAATATACAACACTCGTGACGAATCCTTCGAACTTGATCGTCTTCCTTCCGACTCGATAATCATAGAAATCGTACGAACGTGAAAAACAAGTCAAAATCCCGGATCTCTCTATGAAACTTCAAAATGCGCATCCCTTGAAATCCTTCATTGTGCAATTCCATTCCGTGAAATTCGTAAAAATACACGACGAGGGAATAGTATATCGATTCCGACTATACATATATATATACATTCGTCGCCAGATACTTCCTCTTGAAAAGATCGTGGAGAAAGTTAGATCGGAAAAAAGCGTGGAAAGATCAAATCGAAGGAAGGAAAAAAGAAAAACGCTTTCACCGAGGTGGAAAATCTCTTCTCTACTTGTACCGTTATTAACCCTCGAACCGATGCTCTCCGTTCAAAAGGCGAAAATAGGTCGGGGGAATACCGAAAGGATGGGATCGTCGGTGTTTCCGTGACGGAAGCGAAATTCGAGGGACGGCGTTTCATCGTGCGTCTATTAACGAATTTCCTGTGGTCCATCGGCCAAAAATGGCCCCCTGATAGCGATTGGAACGATGGACAAAGTTGTTTTGATCGTAGATGGGACGCGGTTAATGAACGAAGCGGTTGTTTGATCTTTGGAGGGGGAGGAAAGGGAAAAGAAGAAAAAAAATCTTCGATCGAAGTGGATCAAATTTGGGGTGGAAAAAGCTTGGGTTCTAACTCGATGCATCGTTGTTGCGGGGATTGGTGATGGGGGAAACTCGATTAATAATGAAGTTCGAAGTTACAGGACGTCGTTAACGTTGAATTAGGGGCGTGGAGAGCTTTGAGTTGTCGGAAGCTAGTAATGCAATAATTGCAGTTGTGGAAGTTTCAGATCGGTGCATTTAACTACCTTAACCCTTGCCAATGTCGGCAAGTTTTAGCACAAATTATTTTATTCGGCTCAAAATTGACCTGATATTATATTTTTCGGGTATTTTCTCTCTCTCTCTCTCTCTTCTCGATTCATTCATTCATTCTTCAACGAGATAAATATCATATATAACTGGAAAATCATAAGTGGATAATGATAGGATTACAAAAGAGGGATAAAAATCCGGTATATTTCTAAGTGTTTCACGCACGCCTCTCTAATTCTCAGATTAATGGTTTTAAAAAATCCCACATTGCGACTACACACGCGTGGCCGTGCATTTTAATATTCGCGCGACGATCCTCCGATTTCATCCCGCCAGGCGTAATTGGCTGGGAAAATTCAATCCATTAACGCCTCGCCGCCGAAAAAAAGTGGCGAGCACGAAAACGAAAAAAAAAAAAAAGAAAAAAAATTGATTGAAGCGGCGAAAAGAGTGGTGGAATCGCTTTGGAGGAAACGAGCATCCTCCCTTAAGTAACCATTTTAAAGTAGCCTGAGTCGTTTCGCGACCACGTGAAATGGTCTCTCTGGTCGAAATTTCATCGCGTTAAAACGGTCACGTTGCGTCAACACCAGTTGAAGTATTACCATTTCCAAGTGGCGCCGAGTTTGGAACCCTTGGATAACTGAACCGTGGGTTGAGTAATCGCTTTTGAATTACGGTGTACGGTGAATGGAAAATAGAAAAGTTTGGTCGTAACCCTCTTAGGAGGGGCACGTGCAACGTTTGCAAGGGTAAACCGTTCCTTTTAGTGAAAAAACCCGATGGACTCGCTTTTGTCTCGCTTTGGCTAGATACCCCGCCGCGAAACGACCAACGTTTGCCACGTGTTCCATGTGGATGTCGCTCGATGAGAATACACCCTTGTGAAAAGTTGTAAAAGATCCCACTGTCGACGATGCCAATCTTTTGTAAGTCAATGAATGCAGCTCTCGATGTGCAATCTGTTTTCTTTCTTTCTTCTTTTTTTCTTTTTACTTTTTAACGGGTGAGTGTTCGTTGAAATTTGTTGGAATGGTTCAAAAGAGAATAGTTCGAGAAGAAAGACTTTCTTTTTTAACGGAGAAATATCGTTGTCTGAATATATTAATCTTATGCGTTATTTATTATTTTTTTTTTTCATTCATATTATTTTCCTCAAATTTTATCGAGATAGTTTAGAGTGTAAAGGTTTTGAGAATTAAATTTATAACGTTATTGGATCAAGTGGAAGTTTATAATTACGTATTATAAAATGGTATATGATTCTTGATTAAAGCAATCTCGTAAAAGTCACTAAATTCTTTTTAAATATTTTATGAACTTTTGATGTCAATGTGTAAACATAAACAGATTACATCTTACTTAAGGGATTCAGTGGATACGAGCAGAAACTCTATTATGCTCGAAGTGCACTGCCTCTCAAAAGCCTGACATCATCTAACCCCTAATGCTGTACATTTTTCACTCACTTTTGACAACGGAGAAAAGACGAAAATATTTGCCCGCAGTGTAGCACATTTATACACATTTTACCCCTTCGCTATTATTCAAAATATATATTTATTCATGTTTTTTTTTTGAAATTCAAATTAATACACGTATTATTAATTGAAAAAATGTTATTCCAACGGGCTTGGTCGATTGAATCCCTTATCAAAGAAATATCAAAGTTTTTACATTTTATGTCACGAAAGAGTAACTAGGTTGAGATCGATTCATTGACGTGCATACGTAATCGAATCGAATTTTGTAGCCCGCTCTTTTCTTTTACTTTTAAATAATAATACTTTTCAATTTATTTAATATATCGCTAAAAATAATTTTAATTCCATTTCTCTCTCTTTCTCTCTGATTCCATCAAATATCTTTTCAAGCGTTTAAAATATTGATTTTAAATATTTATGTTCAAACGTGGACAAAACGAACAGAACTTTTTACAATACGCCCATAATACGTTAAACGGTGACCAGTTTGTTTTATTGAATTTATTTTATATTTATCTCGCTTGCAAATATATTGTAAAAAAATTTGAGGAAACCTTACGACGCCATATATTTTACTATTTTCATAGTCGATAAAATACATATGGTGGTGTATACGATGTCGTAAAATAATCGAAGCACGCAGTGCGCGAAAGGAGATAAAACGAATCAAGAGAAGGAAGAATAATGAGTTTCTTTTTTTTCAACTGATCCTGTCCAATAATCGAAATAACGATATTAATTTTTTATACCATTTGAGCAGGTGCCAAGGGAAACTCGTGTTGAAATCACTTTCATTGATTGTATCTACCTGTTTTACATTCTATTTCAAACAAAAGAGGATAGAATGAGTAATAATCTGAGTAATAAGCATTATTACCAGATCTGATGGAATATCTGATTTTAACAGTGGAGGTGTTATTGATATATTAATTTGATATTTTCAAATTTATAAATTGAATATTTTATCGCATGAATTATTTTTCCATAACAATTCGAGTGTACGATAGTATAATAAAATCCGTATCAATTTCGTAAAGATCGGTTATTATACTATCGGTACGATAGTATAATAAAATCCGTATCAATTCGTAAAGAGAATATTCTTGTTCTACTTTTATCAGTATTTTTACGTGCCATCTTTCGTTTCCTTGCTTGAATCGTTACTGGCATCCAGTCGTAAAATCTCGTTGAATATTCAAACGGAATAGAGTAGAAAACTACGTTGTTCCATTACTTGTAGATAAATATTCACTCATAGATATTTGTGAGAAAGAGAAAAATCGAACAGGATTTTCGACACACGTATTCATCGCGTGTTAATTTTCAATACGATATTTCGATAGAAGAATTTCGTTTTCGAGTGTTAATAATAATTTTTGTCTCGTCTTTATTCTTAAATTTTTTCGTTGATTACGAAGAATAATTTGTTTATTACAGATCTTACAAAAATAAATAAAAGATTCGATGGAAAAAACAGGAAAGATAAGTATAAAACAGGAAAAAGAAAAAAACGTAATAAAAATATATTTCGTTAATTAATTAAAAAAATATTCTCTTGCCTGCTAAATAATACGATATGCGTAACAATGAGGTAACGAGACAAATTTTAAACAAACTATCGCTAATGACGAACCTTATCAATAACAGTCCTTGTGAAAAACCGACGCTTTTTATCTTCGCACGTATTCCTGCTTCATATCTCAACGAATTTGTTGCAACCCAATTTTTCCTTCTCTTTTTTTCTTTTTTCTTTTTTTTTTTTTTTTTTTTTTTTGTAAACGTTACAATAGCTCGCAACGATAAAAACGAAACGTTTGAACCACAAAGAAGAACCGAGAAATTGGAAAACAACTTCGATAAATCCGACGTGCAAGTTTTATTCATTTTTTTCCCCTCGATATTTCGGTATATCGAAATATTTTTCCCTCTAACTTTTCATTCTTGAATGAAATGGTCGAACTTTACAAATTTTAAAGTAAAAAACGAAAAAAAAAAAAGAAAAAAAAAATTTTCATTCGATTGATATTTCAGTAAGAAAATATACAAAATTGACGACCTTGAACGAAAGAGTCGAAGGTCACCCCATACTATTTGGCGGATAAATTAAAAAAAATTATCATCTCGCGTGCCTTCCTCTTTTTACGGCTTTTTTTATTTTATAACGTTCTATTCACGGGCTCGTTCTATGCGCAATTACTCACGAATACTTTTTCAAGAAAAACATCATCCCTTTATTAATTGCTGCCACGACGTTGCAGCCATTATTTATTGGTTATAAACGCAAAAGATTCCATTTCCAGGAAGGCAAGGAAATATTTATAGTGTAAGATTCTATTCCCACTTACTTTTAAGAAAAAGTAACGATTACGATTGTTAAATGAATTTAAAAAGAGAATTAATTACATATAAGAAGGGAAGGAGTTTTATTATTAGTCGATTTATTTTTTTATTGGATCGAACATCGGCGAAGGAATATTTAAGCAGAAATATCAAAACGCATCCGACCTGGTAACCTTTCAGTTGATTCCGTGACGCTGCTTCTTTGGTAACAAATGACCGAAAGTTATCGAATCAGAAAGGGAAATTACTATGCAATAGAAAATCCCTCTTATCCATGCGGACGTCGTTACACCATCTTTTCGAGGGATGTGAAGTGAACAATTCAAGAATCAATTTTTCATTCTAGACGTTTACATCTTATTTATTTCGGTATATAATAATAAATTGTGTTACGTGGATATATTTATTTATTATTCGCACGAGTTTTAGAATTTTTACCACTATTCATTTTGAAATTTTCATTATTATTATTCGTTTATTATGTTATTATCTTCTTTCTCAATTTTATATATTTTTAACTTATTAAAATATGAAATATAAGTAACGTTTCATTTATTATTAATATTTCATATCAATTACACTGATGATATTAATCGTTTATTTAAAAATCTGTTGTTTATATTGTCATATTAATTAAGTTACTGATTCGTTGTTTATTATTTCTGTTATTAATTAATACGAAACGTATCGAATATGCTTTACAATTCGTTTCAATTATTTTTTTCTTTATTTTTATAATATTATTATTTATAGGATAAAAATATTTTATTACTTTCACAAGGATCATTCAAGAATCGCGTTATGAAAATATTAATTATTGCGTTCAAAATATTTCTCCCGTGTTGAAAAAAAAAGGAAAAAAAGAAATGAATTAAATTTTATTTATTTTTTATAAACTGGATCGTTGTATAGAAATTGTTCTATGATAAAAATTATTATATATAAATTTCATTTCTGTTTTGCAAATTAACTCCTTTTAGAGGAATTGAAAATAAAATAATTTTTACGAAATTAAATTCGAAAGGGTGCGGTGAAAGAATGTTTAAATTTTTTAATTACAAAGTATTTTAAGTGGATGCGCAATATTTCCCTATTAAAATAACTTTCATCGTTTTTCATCGTTCGTCATGAAATCACGAATAAAAACTTGTTTCGGTGAGTGAAATTAACTTTCTCTCGACGTATGTATCGTTAAACAAATATCCACAGTTCCCGATATCTATATAAAATGTTTGTATCAATATCAACGTAGAATATATTTTTTTTTCTTTAAATTAAGATTCTAATATCATCATCATCATGATTAAAATTAACCACGCAAATACAAGTTTATATCTTTTTTATTTCATACATTTTCTTTTTTTATTTCATTAATCTTTTTCCTTTAAATTGAAATTTCAATATTATTGAAAGCAGATAGATAAAAGAAACAAAATTTTTTCAATTTTCATAACGAATCAATTCTTTTTTCTATTCTAGATGAAAATTCCAAAATCATCGTTGAAAAAAAGATAGACAAATAAAAGGAATAAATAAAAATTCTTTTTATTTCCATGGTAGTAATAATTCATTTTTTTTTTTTTTTGTAAATTTCAATTTATTGGTAAACTTCCACCAAAATAAAGACATTCTCAATCCTATTGTGCTCTTTTATTGCTAGCTTATCAAATGTCCATGTAACGTTTTCATTTTTCACCCTTCCCTCATCGAGGATAAAAAATTATTCTCCGACCGTTTTGTTAATTTTAAACGGATTATTTCTAATCTTTAATCTCTTTAATATTATTTTACCATTGAATATTCATTGAATATTTCCTTTTCATTGAAAAAATAATAATAATAATAATAATATCTTTTCAATTCACTCAGGAATTTAAAAATATTTAAAGAAATTATTTTTATAAAAAGTGAAAAGAAATTTTCTTTTTTCTTTTTTTTAATTAATAGATAATGAAGAATTCAAAAATTATGTCAGGGTCCAAGATGGAGAAGTATTGGCAACAAACGTAAAACAATAATCGCGATGCAGTGCGTCACAGAGAACGCAACCGGATCCAATGCAGTCGCATGCCAATTGAATTTCGAAACTCGACACGGTGCACGAGGTTGGAAAGGATTGATCGATACCCCCGATTTAATGGAATTACGGATAAAAACGACGGTTTAATCGCTGATGTTTCGAGGGTAGGAAGTAACCACGAGATTAAAAAACACGCTGAAGAAAATGTTAACTAACTCTTTTTATCAACACCAACATTAACTTCTATTATCACTTTTATTATTTTTTTTCTTTTAATCTTTCTAAAAATTCTTTCTAAGATTTCTAAAAATTTTGAAAAAAATTACTTATTGGAATATTTGCTTCATAATCGAATATATTTTTAAAATAATTATTAGAAATTATTAGAATGAGGAACGAGATTAATAATCCGAAGATTATTTTTCAATTAAAAATTATTATTTAATTTCGAAACGATAAATTAAAACTTTTGTATAGTATATAAACATCTTTATTGTTCGATTATTCTGTTCTTGGCAAATAAATTTTTTTGGTGTGTTTCTGATCAGATCGTTATTGGTCTTTATCTATTTTCTATTTTTTTTTTCGTTTTATCGCCATGCCTCATTCACTCTCTTCGTTTCACCCCTGATCGATTCACGGGGATTTTATTTCAGGCCAGGTGAATCGATTCATGACTTTTCTTGTCGTCCGTTTTAACGTCTCCGCTTTCTATAAAAGGTAGCAAATCGAAAGGAAAGAAAAAAAGAAAAAAAAAAGAAAAAAAGGCGTATAATCCGCGAATAAATATCCCGTCAAAACTTCCTCCAAGATGTATCGAAATGACGGACAAACTTGTGAATCGAAGAAAAAACTGTGAAACATCGATAAATCAAAATTGAAGAATGTATTCGTATCTGTAAGAAAATAATATCTCTTCGAAATTGACGTATTTATTCAACATGAATGGTTAAAAAAAAAAATAAAATAAAATAAAATTGTTAAAAGATTTGTGATAAAGAAAAAAAATGAAAACAGACAAGATCGGAAGATCTTTAAAACCATGGTGTTTCATTTGAATGAAACGAAAACTGAGAATTAATGAATTTACTCGATACGAGTGGAATTCTAATTTCAAGATCGTTAAGTATCTCTCTTCTTAACAAAAGAAGAGAGCTGAAAAGCTGTTCATAATCTTGCTTGAATTTTATTGCCGATGAAGCAGATAAAACTATTATCTTATAATCGCGAAAGAAGCTTTCAGAAATTTTAGAACTGGTCGTTCGAGCTCGTACCGAAATTCTGAATCGCTGCGGGCAAGGATCAGCTATAGCTGTCGTTTATTCATCATGCGACGAACTTTCTCGAGTTTTGAACGAAGAAAGAGAAAATTCTGAAATTTGTTAAGAAAAAAAAAAAAAGAAAAGATTATTCCAGTTATTTTCATTACTAAAGCAATTCTAATCTTTCGATCAATTCTTCATCCATTGACTATTCACGACGATGTTTTATTATTGCTTTTATTCTTTCCTCTTTTTCCACTTCATTTCTTGTTACGATTCTCTAAAGAGATTTTCTTTAAAGCGACGAAACGTGACGAAACGAGGAAGAAGTTTTTGAAATTAATCTGCGCTGTCTCCCGAGATGAATTAGAGAGAAAGATCGATCAATCTTATGTTTCGATACGTATACCATCACGCAGACTATCACGCATTGCACGCCAGCTACAAGTAAGTACATCGTTAATAAGTTTTAATTAATGTCATTTCTCAACTAGATGTATGCTAGTCAGAATGCTTAATTATAAAATGTCCTCTGATCTTTGCTTGTGCACTCGATTAAATAAATGAACGGTTAGGGAAAAGCCTGATTGATAGTTGGCCCACGAAGAATCGCAAAGAATTATTCAACAGTTTCGATATATCATCGAATCATGTTGCAAAGTATAAAATTTGTGACATATTTAAATCGTTAGATACTCTTGAACGAAAAAAATGGAAAGAGATGTTTTGATCTTTCGTTCGAATGAGTGTAATATTATATAAAATTATCGATCACGACACAAAACTTGAAAACTATACTTAGTTCGTAGCGTATACATACAGAGGGCAACATAAACGCAAAAATTCGATGACAGAGATCTAAAGACTCCTAAATGGCAGAGTTTCTTTCCCATTACTCGTCCCAAAAGCCGGAATAAATTAATTTTCGATAATAGAAATCTAGGGATCCCCAGACGTCTAAGAACTCTTATCCATTACCAGGGAATTAATAGCAGAGTTCAGAAATTGACATAAATAATTTTCGATAATAAAACTTTCTATATATACATAAATTTTCTATAATAGAAATTAATTTCAGCGACGAACGTAATACATTGCACTTCTCTTAATTAGAATATTCAAAAATTTATTGAACATTGGATCAAATTCACAGAGGATGAATTGTATAAATAATTGGTGCGTATTTTTCTTTCGGTTTTAAACTTCTTATCATAATATACAAAAGATTATTGAAAATTACTATTGCGGATTAATAATTTTCGATAAGAACTTTGTCTAACTTGGAAACATTTATTAGAAGAAATGAGTTTAGCCATTAAAGCATTTTGAAAGTCTGTATCTGCGAGGTCCTCCCTAGAGGAATGAAACTTTAATCAAAGAGTTAACCATCAACTAACTTTTCTAAATTCCGAAATTTTTCTCTGTATTTTTCTCAGCTTGATGAGCGAGACGAAAAAAATAAATAAAGGTATAATTAATCGAAAAAAATATTAATTTAAAAAATGTCTAAATATCGAATCGATATTTGAATTAGAGCGAATACGTAAAATGAATACGTTCGAAGAAAACTGTTCGAGTTACTTCGAGCTACGTTGCAGCTCGTCAAAACAAACAGGGATGAAACTCTTTTTGAAAGTCATCTCTTAGCAAGAGGTTGGTTTCTCGAGAAAGTATCCGGTTACTGTTCAATTAAATTCTACACCATTGCCATTGTCGACGTTGTTACGAAATAGATTGAAGAGGATTTTTGTCACCAACGTGAAAGCTTAGCTTAATTATCGGCATACTAGCAACTTTTAATTGGTTAATAATTTCATTTCACCGTATACAAACAAGATATAATGCAAGATTTAATTCGTAATACTAGATAGAAAGAGTAATAGGTGATAAAATTTCCATAGAACAGAATCCATAGAGGGATTTTCATTCATTATCATACAAGTTACGTAATTCGTGCCCTTGAAGTATCTCAGTTTCACTGGATGGAAGGAAGTCGACCTTCAAAAATTCATTTAGCGGAGAAAAATAATATCTTCAAAATTTATCGAGCGAACAAAGAACAAGGACACCAAGCAAAATTCTGATTTGCATCTTCCAAAGAACGGACATGTCAAATTGCCGTTTCAAGATTATGGATTCCTAGAGTTTTCCAACCATATCGAAAAACATTTGGAAAATACGTACATACGTATAATTTTCTCTTTTCGATTTTCGAAAAAAATATCAGGCAAGTGATACGAATAAAATCTAAAATAAAATCGCAGAAAACAATTTTCCAGGACGGAAAAATATTTTATAAATCTTTCTCCTTTGATCGAAATCAAACTAAATTAATAATAAATAATCTATTGAAAAAATTGAAATGCTTATTGAAATGACTAATAACGAATCCATTACACGACCATCAGATCAAGAGAGTTTCGTGCCCTCCGTTTTGAGATGATCATCACAGCGCAAAAGGAAAATATAACGAATATAACATATCCAATAATTTTTCACATGGCATAAAGATAATCGAGGATAATCGAACGTGACACGAAAGAATCGAGAAAATGGAACGGCGAGGATACGATACATGTGCGTACTTTCGAGATGTACACACATATGGAGAGAGAAAGAGGGAAAGGAAAATCGATCTGTCTTTATGCTTTCTCCAAGTTATCTAATGATGCTCGATACGTCGTCGCTAACGAGCAATAACAAGCATTCGAAGGGCCGAAGGAATAAAAAGAGTAATATAACGGTACATATATGATTGGAATAATGGGAAATAAAAATCTTGGTGGATCTCTCTTATGGATAATAGCAATAATTTTTGCATTTAACCCTTTCGAAGTCTTGACATGTACTATATTATTATTATTATTATACCTTTTCTTTTTTTACCGTATTTTTATTTCAATTTCTTGATAATTATATGTACAAACGAAAATGTGTACGATACGACGAAGCTTTTCCTTTTTCGATAAAGTACAGTGTTTCTGAATATTGCTGAATATTGCTGCAATGAAAGATTTGAAAGATTTATATCAAGTGATACAACGTTTCTCGTTATAAAGAATTAAAATTATGAAACAAAGAAGGTAATACGTTGAAATTAATCAATTATTTAATAAATTTAATAAATTAATACAATGATTATAGGAGAGAATTTTAACCTCGCAAGAAAGGTTAAGATCCAGAGATAAATAGAGTGGAAAAATTTCGAAGGGAAGGAAAACGTGCCAAGTGGAACATAAGTAAAAATGATTTTGACATTTAGTTAGACAATTATAGCGAGGATTCGAGATTCTCGATTCCCCGAGGCTACTTCCCCGACTGCAAATCACGCCACAAATAACCCACTTTTACGATCACACCATATGCTTCGATTTGTCCCATTTGTCTCCACCATTCCCTCGTAAATTTACTCTTTTATCTCTTATCGTTAAAGTTAATATTTAATTTACTCGAAATATTGAGATAATCCTGGAAAATAAACTTCGCAAGACCTGCTGGAATCTTGGAGAGAGAATTTTTATTCAAATTTTCGAAAAAAAAAAAACATCTATGGTATGTAATCTCAAGCAAATTTAAATTTTATACAAAACTTCCCTCGAATCGACAACAATTTTCAATTATCAATAACGATAATTTCTAAACAAGATCTACGCCAAAAGAGGATGTATACTCTATTTTAAGAATTCCCTATTTCAGAATAAAATCACGAAACGTTTCGCAGTTTACTTTTTGCGCTCTCTGCGAAATCAATTGAAACGAAAACGTTCTCTTTTTCTCTCCACGAGTAAAATTGAGAAAACTGAAGGCGGAGAAAGCTGGAAGGTCGCGATTTGTTTCGAGAAATTTCGTTTATGATAACTCGTTACGCGCCATTTCTCGGCGAGGCAACCCCATCGAGCAAAATCGAGCGGAACGGCGATGTCCACCGTAAAAATTCTCAATAAGGTATACGTGGGCACGTGTCTAACCGAACTGTTTTTCGTCCCATTAAAAGCGAAGACATAACCACGCGGGAAACGTGACGGCAACGATTTAATTTAACTTTTACGACTAGTTTCTAGAATCTTTCTTCCCCTTGTTTTTCGAGGCTGTGGTGATAATTTTAAAAAAAGAGCGCGTGGTCCACAATTGGCTCGAAGGTATCGAAAGAGGAGGAATCGTACACATTCTCATCTTCGATTTTCCAACGTCCATCAACGATCGAATATCGAGTGAAAATTGCAAGACCGGCTCCATTATGAGACGCTTAGTCGGCCTCGTAGGAAAATGTAGGTGTCTTTAATAAATAGCAGGTGTCTTTAATAACGAAGAAGCTAGGTGAAGCGTGTACAAGACGTGTTAATATTAATGACAGTCTGGGTAAAATCGATTGGTTATTTAAGATCGCTTTTAGATCGTGTCGTGAATTTAATGCGAATCTATATTTAATTTAATTAACGATTATGGATATCGGGATTCGATAATATATAAATACACATGTTACGAATTACCTTCTTCATTTGATAATTCTCTTTATCTTAAACACTTTCTAAAACACGGAATGATAAAAATTACACTGTAACTCCCTTTAAAAGTATATTTTGAACGCTCAACTTTGGAACAATTTTCAAGGGATAATTATAATACGATAATAAGGGAGCTGGTTCCATTTGTACAATGTCGAATGAAATTGAATACGCGTCGAGAATTGAACCGATACGTGCACACCACCCATTAAAGACAAGCGCGAAAGCAATTTGCGAACGATTAGGAGATCGCAGATCGCCTAAAATCATCCGAGTTGTTCGACCGTTAACGCGAACACGTTCTCTTCGAAATTGCGAAATAGTTGTACGAAATACATCGCCAAACATACCACGAAATTCTCCGTGGATCTTGCACGATCGAAACTCGATCGATGCACCTTTCAAACTTACCCTGGATGACAAAATATCGGAACGGTTCCGACGAGCGGAAGGAGCGATCAATCGCTTCGTTCTTTGGCCACCAGACTTTCGATTCCCCTTCCCCCAGTGAAAAACAAACTTTCCTCCTTCGAAAAATTCGAAAGTTCTTCGATATCTTCTCCCCTTGCCACTCGCACTAATGCCTTAGTCAGTTAGAGTTCACGAGGGATGAAGATTTTTAGCAATTGTCCCGATTCTGTCTACGCCATGTCCGTTTCGACAATTGAAATAGCTCGATAAAATATTAGGATAATTTTCCCATTATTCCTCCTTCGCTTTTTTCTGTCATTCTAGGAAAATCCTTCGTTTCGTTTTATTATCCTCCTCATTATTATTATTATTATATTTCCTCCATAACAACGGAATAATAATAACGGACTTATAAGAAACAGAGATAAATTCGACATGAAATTCGTAGCAAACATCCTCCTCCCCCAAAGGAGGTAAGAACGTTCAGACTATCCTCGTCGAAATAAATTTCTCTCTCTCTCTCTCTTTGAAAATTGCTCTGAAATTTCGTAATCGTAACAACAGGAGAGGAGTCGATCAAATGCTTTCTTCTCGCCTTCTTAGACGATAAATTATTCTTCTGAAAATTTTCCACGCGCCGATGTACGGCGATAAAGCGACGTATAAAGCGACGCGTAGTTGAAAGGGCGTACCGCGAAATGAAAAGGATGTCGACACGGTGGCGAGAAAAAAATGGGCTCAAGGTTAAAGCTGTTCGACCGTGCGACGACGGTTGTTACGAGGCTTTGCGCCAACCCCTTGTGTATCGATCGCGGTGTGCCGATCGACATGCGATAGCGGAGGAAAATCGAACTGTGAGGTCCTGTCACTGTGTGCGAAAGTAACCTCAACTCTCCACGACAAATCACGATTGCATCCCTTCCCTTGTCCTTGTTGTACATTCCTCCCCCTATCGTATCTTCCAACCCCCTCTTTCGCAACCCCTTTTCCTCCTTTCCATTATCGGGACGAACCAGGTTTCGGTCGATCGTGATATGACCGATCCGCCATTCCTCCCAGGAAACATCCCAACACGCGACGTAAGCGATTTTCCTTCCCGCCCTCCCCCCTTAAATTCGTGTATACACGCGCACGGAGGAGCTCGAGTCGATCCTTTGATCGTGGTTTTGACCGTGGAAGAGCAGGAGATTTTGAATAAGAGGATTCTCGAGGCAGGATGTCTTGGAACATAAGCGAGGTCGCGAGGAGAATTTCAACGTATCTGTTGGAAAGATTGCTCCAAAGAATATCAGGTTCGATTCTTTATTCGAGTCGATGAGTTCTTTTTTTAAGAATTGGAGGATGGAACAGTTTGATGCTTGTCGCTAAGGGGGAATTTTTGATGGGGTTAGGTGCAATTTAGGAAGTATTAAAGATGCACGTGGTGTTATTTTATTTTATTGTATTTTTGAAAATGAAATTATATATTGGTTCGAGTTATTTTGAATCTGTCCTATTTTTTAATTTTTTCTTTTTTAGTTTTATTATTTCTTTTTTTTGAAATATAATTTATTTAATAATGGAAATATTGAAGTTAATGTTGAATCAAAATATTGAAAATTAAATTATTAAAGATATTGTATAATTTTCACAATTCGTTTTGAAAACGCGTTGAATTAATTAATATAAAAATGTTACGGAAAGGTTATGTTATTAATATCTTATATCCTTATTATATATTTACATATTTTTATCAACCAGAATTATTCCAAATTTAACATCATTTAATTTTTAAAAATCTCAATACAATCATATAAAAATTAATTAACATATATCCATAAAAAATAAGGTCTACCACTTTAACTTTTGAATACCTTAAATATACCAAAAAAAGACCTTCCTCTGATATCATAAATCAATACGTCCAAAAAAATAACTCACTTTACACCTGCTCAAAAAATCTCAATAAGAATTCCCTCTGGGAAATGAATCAATAGATTCGCAAAATAAACATAAACTCAATCGTTTCAACTTTTTATTATATAATATATAATATATCCGTCCATATAAGCATACTTATTTACCGTGAAAAAGAAAAAAGAAATTTAGAACCCGTGTCGACACAACCCCCCTGATCTTCAATAACGACCGAATTCCCTTCCTCGTGTCCTTCGTAAAATTTGTCGCCTCGGTCGCCCTTTACCTGGTCGGTAAACGGTGTTGGACAACTGACGATCAACACGTGTCTCCCCAAACCGAGTTGCAAATTAACCTTAGACGATGTAATATCAGAGGGGCCTTGGCTAAATAGGATCCTCGAGGTGATCCTCTTAAGCGATCTACCACCCATCTACCACGTGTCGCACGTTTCCCGTTAGGGTTGCGGGGAGCCATTTTCGCGGAGTTGTTACCCGAACGATGTTGACTTGGAAAAGGGGATTTAATGGATTTTAATAATGCACGGCATGTCTGGGAATGGGGGGAATGAAGTTATGGATTTAAAACGGTGGGCGGTCGAAGGATGTTTCGTTATGTAAGGAAAAATAAAATTTGCTTAGTGCGTAGCGTGGTTTATGGTTAGTGGAGTAATAAGGGTTATATTCTGTACTTTTTCTTTTTATCTTCAATAGGATTTTTTTTTTTATGTATCGATATTAATCTCGTTATTCCGTGGGAAAAATTATAAATAGTTAAGTAATTTTATTTTCTTACTTGTTTTTTTTTTTTTGTTTATAAAATATGATTCAAGCTAATTTTAAAAAAAATGTTTTAGGGTACTTCTTTATAAGTACATGAATAAAAGACAAGGCAAGTTTTATTGTGACTATAAAGAAAATATTTTATTACGCTATTTTATTATATGTATATAGCAGGATATACGAATCAGGATGTACAAATAAAAAAACTGTTTGAAATTCTTGTTGAGATTTAAAAACGGAGAAATATGGGGTTTTATGAAAATTTTAAAGTTTTTATAGCAATATAAATATATAAAAAAAATAGGAATAATTTAAAGAAAAACGGTGTTCACAAATATCAATTTGTTTGGGAATTGCAGGTAAATATAATAAAATTTCGACAAAATGGAGTGAAAGATTAGGTAAACAAACCTAATATAAATCCACTAGATCAATGGAATTTAATTACTTTATACGTGTATCGCTGCGTGTATCTGTTATACAATCTCGTAATTAATTACTACAGAGACCAGAAATATCGATCATAAATCGTGAGATGGTGGTAATTCATGCAGGTAATAATATACAGCTCGTAATTTCTAAAATTATTAGAGTCGCGTGACTCTACCGTCAGAAATATTTCCATGTTATTAAACAGAATTAAATAGAAATTTCCACAATTTTTTTAATACATTGAAGGAAGCACCATAAATTACACATATTTTTACAATTTCATTTTATTTTAAACTAATTTATATTTTTATATTTTCTCATTCAACGGGAAATCTAAAATTCGCGAGTATGACGCGAAATAAGAACGAAATAAAATTCACTTTCAAATTGCAAGAAAGACGACACCACGGCACAGTCACGTACAATTTCCTTGCTAAAAGACTGTCCAAATTAAAAGCTCTAAAATCCACTTTTCGCGCTCGCATCCGCGAGAGGTTAAAGCTTCATTCGCGACACGGAGAGAAAGAGAGAGGAATATAACCATTAAAACGTTAATTGGTCCTGGTTCCTCCCTTCCCTCCTCCTTCCTTCTCCCTTTCTTGACCTTAAAAACACTCTATAGTAGTAGAGTGAAATTAAGATCAAGTATAACCCTGTTGCATATCCGGATTCTCTGTTCGAAGAAGAGAAAAGAAAAGAAAAAAAAGAGAGAGAGGAATAAAAAGAAAAAAAAACGAATTCGAAGCCAAGTCGAGATAGGACGAAATTATATTTCGAGGAGGGAGGATGAAATGTAATTCCTGAAATAGGATGAGCAACCGAGGGAGGGAGGGGTGGTGTAACGATTTTCGATATTTCACGGCGATTAAGTGACTCGTAATCGGACGTGGCCCCGTGTAACTTATTACTTTGCCTCGTAGAGATTGTCGCTGAGAGAGCTGTGAGAAACGAAAATGCGACCAACATAGCCAGCAATGCGAACACCGACAACGAGGAAACGAACGATAACGAAGCAAACAATGATTTGGGGAATAGAAACTCCGAAGGTAAAATTCGATATACACACACGTATGGAATTTTTTTAGAGATTGTAATGTGGATCGTAAAAATTGACAAATTGACGGCTCACGAATCCAATTTTCTTGGTATTGAATTCGCGCAGTCAACTTCATTCCTATATTTTATATACTATTGAAATTTTGTAATTTTTTTTTTCTGAATATTACTAAAGTACTATATTTACGACAGTATTGCTTTATTCGATTGAGCGTTGATGGTAGAGGAATGAACTGTCAATGAACGAGATAGTAACTTAAAAGATTTTTGATATTTGGGAATAGTTGGTAGTCGTAATAAAATATTTGTGTACACTGAGATATTTTATTAAAATTGTTTTATTAAAACGTGAGTTTTTAAAAACATGTTTCCATGCATGTAAAAAAATGTCGACAAGGAATGTACATTTTGTGTCAATAAAATTCATTTCCCCTTTTTTGATAGTCACTTGTTGCATTTCCATCGATGAAAAATTGGTCGCGCGAAAATTTTTCCAAACATGGACAAAAATTAATATGAACGTTAAAATTTTAAATACTAAAATTAATATTATGAATATTTCATTCCATATTTATTTTCAAACGCGAAATTTTTATAAATCTATATAACTTTCTCTCGTTGTAAAAAGAAAATGAAACAAATCTTCAAAAATTCTAAACACGAAAGCGCGTCTTATTGTCTCTGCAGTTTCTTGCTAACGAATCGTATTTTCGAGAAGGAAGAAACAGGAAGAACTTTTTGTTTTTCCACGCCATCGATTTTTAACGCGCAAAAAAACTAGGAAAGACAGATTAATAAAATTATCGTAATAACCTAATAACCTAATAACGTTGCAGAAGGAGAGACGAGGGAAAACGTGGGGAGAAAAGAAAATGAGCGAAAAAAAGAAGAGAAGAACGGACATAGTAGCAGAATAACGATAACTGAGAATGAACAAAATGTCACAATTAACCCGCCTCCAATCTCAGGTTGTTGCTATTCCGTCTAACTAATCCAGATCGAATTATTTAACGCGAGATATTTCGTGATAGGTTTATGCAGGTTGTAATTTAAGGTGGCTTATGTAAAGTTTTATCATTGAAGCGAAAGAAAAAGACGACAAAGAGGACAAAGATGACAAAGTACTGAATACGGAAAAAAAGACGGTGGAAGTGGAAATTGAAAAAAAGAAGAAAAAAAAATTGACGTTCACTAACTCGGTGATTTTAAACGATTCGGAAGAAAGGAAAAAAATTCACAGTAACGAAGAAAATTTTATTTTAGAGAAAATAGGAAAGATGAGTTGCGCGAAACTATCGAAAAAAAGTAATTTAAAGCTATTTCATCGTAGGCAACGATGTCGAGGATGGAAGAAAGGATGAAGAAGAACAGCCTTCCAATGAAAATAACGAGCGAAAATTGTCGCTGAAACAATTTATTTATACGTTCTGCGTACATTTCGTCGCATACGGAGCTTGTATCTTGATTGTGGTCGCAACAGTAGTATTTGGGTATTTTCTACACAAGCGTTGAACAGCAACAATAATAATCGTATAAGTAAAATGATGTTTTCGTAATCATCGAAGAGGTTTACAATACGTTAATTTAATACTCATTTTTTAAGATGTTTCCTTACTTACTTTGTTATAATAATTAACTTATATTTCATGTACATATAAAAATGTCTGTTAGAGATATAAAAATATTAAACTTTAAGATAAATTAAATATATTTGGCTTCCTTATGTTAAGAATAAGATCAGAAAGACAACTTGGCTCATTGCCAAAAGAAACTTAGGATAAAATTTCAAGATAAATTGTTTCGAAACTATTAAAGATAAACTTTACGATCACATCCAGCTAGAAAAAAATAATGGAATCGTTTGAAACAATGATCGATAATTATCATCGAATCGCGAAGAATCGAACATGGCCGTCGCAGTAAATTATGCGCAAAGCATGCGTCTGGTCGCATTTCATGAACGTTCTCGTTCATACATTTGGTTGATCCGCGGTCTTTAAACGATCGTAAGCACAGGCCAGATAGCTGCGATCGATTCGAATACCGAATTGAAACTGGACAACGACTTGACGTATCGATTCCAACGCGTGTCCCAGTTCCGTCGAACCTGGCCTGTTCTGATAAGGATACCAAGGGTTTGCCAACTCCTTGCATTCTATAACGATTTAAGCTAATGCAGACAAACGATGCAACGTCATTATTATTTGGTATCAATGATCATGTTCGACTCGGCAAGTGCATGAAAACAATAAGAACTTAGATCGAGGTTATGTTATGGTTACCTATCGAAGATGATCCTGCGATCTACATTGAAACTATACGAACATTTTGTGTATTCGATTCACATTGTTGAAGTAATTTAAATCAGTACCATACATTTTAATTATATGAGATATATAATTGTGTTTCATTAATCGATCATTTAAAAATTATATCTGACGAGTTAAAAAAATGTATATCTGAGATAAATACCTAATAAAGGGATTTAAAAACGACTAAATATATTATTGATTAAATGTATTTCGAGTATTTTGGGATAACGATGGTTAGTCAGCAAAAGATTGCTATATATGGAGAGATATATATTGAAGAGGGCGTAGCAATTTCTCGCGTGGTTAGGTTATATAAAAATTGACGATTGGGATACTGTGTCGTGCCGCGACACGCACGTCTCGGCAATACGTTGAATTTGTGTATATAGATATTAAATATACGATAATAGCAATTTGATTCGCGATTGTTATAAATCTGGCCGTGAACGTTATTTCGTCGCTACGTGTGCTGCTATTCCCTGTTTCGTAATGCTGCGTCCATATTAATCAGAACAATTTGCGATCTGTTTGCGGACAATTTGCAAGCTGGTCACACATCGGATAAAAACAACGTTTCAAGCAGATTGGAGTTTATGAATTTTTCACGAATAATTTACTATAAATTTGTTCGCTTGCCAAGAAAATGTTAAGGCCAATTTACACTGAACTATTTGATATTCGTTCACTCCAGAAAATTCCAAGTATAAACATTCGTTTACTTCTCGGATTTGGGTCAATTTTAAGAAGATATTCAATTCCCAACTATTCATTGAATTATTAAATTCATTTAACTCCATACTTGAATATATGGGCTTGAATATTTTTATTTGGGCAAATAACTTGCGAAAAGTTAATAATAAAAATAATGAAAAAACGAATACAAATGATGTGGCACGAAATAATTCAGACACGAATGAATTGGTCACGATTATAATCATGATTTGAGATTTTATTTCCAAAAATTTCCATAACAATGCTAAGGTTTTTGTCTATCTTAAAGCCAAAAAAAAAAATTATTTTTGTTGATTTTTAACAAAGTATCTTAAAAATATTGAAAATGAGAACGAATAATATTCAAATAATTCAAATGAAAAAGCGTAAACGCGACATAAGACAGCGTAAACACGCGAGAAAAAATTGTTGGTTTGCACCTGTTTTTTATCGTCCGTAGATTCGGATGGAATCAATGCACCTGGCCAAAGCGATCGAATGGATCGACTCCTTGTGGATTCTTCAACGCGACCTTGGCACGATTGCTGCGGTCTACGTGGCGGCGTATTCCTCTTCGATTCGCAACTATGTTATTGGCAAGTGAAACTTTGTTTCGTAGTTGAATGGGAAATTTTCGTTTTATCGTGGTTCGCTCAAAATATTTATAAGATAAAACGATGAATCGTGAAAGTTTAATTTTAAGTTTAATTTCACGATAAAAAGGAATTATTGGTAAATTTTGCAAAATAATTTGAAACGAGTAATTCTTATATTTGAATGATTTGGAAATATAGAAGAATCGATGTTGATCGGTGATTTCTTATTTTTCAATTTTGTATTGGAACGTTTTATGAGAGAATAGTTTAATTTTTCTGTTTTTTTCTTTTTTTTTTTATTTGAATGGTTTAAAATTATTTGTTGAAAAACTTTTTGAGTATCGCAATAAAATTTTGCGTAATTGAAGTTAGCAGTGAAATTAAATTCTACTACGAATTTAATTCATGTTTGTAACACAAGTTGAGTTCCAATGTCGTGTATCAAAAGATTAAACGTTGCAGTTATTCTTGTATATAATTGTTATATTTAAAAAAAAATACAATTTTAAATGATGCAAGGATGACAACATCTAATTATCTCTAAAAAAAATTTTAATTACTCGACAATTAAAATTAATTTAGTAGCAATTTCGTAAAACAACTCTTATTAAATAAAATTTATTATTCATGCTGCAACATATCCACTTCCAAATGAATTTTGTAAACTCCCCAAAAAAAATATAAAAAATTCAAAAAGAGTCCAAGAGTTACACCCCCAGTTCAAAAGAATATATTCTATTTTTAATGAAACTTCAATGTTTCAATTGTTAAGAAAATTAATCTTATCAATTTACCACGCCATAAAATTTTATTAGCAATTTCTTAGAAACATAATTGAAGAAAAAAATCACTTTTGACAAGAGTGACTTGCACATCTGATTGATATGAATAGTTTCTTTTTAATTAACGACATTCGTGAAAGAGTTTGAGCTTAATGAATGGTAATTACAAGGCGGTCTGGCATCTAAAGACCATTCATACGTTACACAGACTTTTAATGAAGTTGACTGCAGTGCTTACGAAACATCTGAACATTTTTTTAAAAGAACGTGATTTATGTTCAAAAACGTTCGATAATTTTAAGAAAATTAAATAATAATCTAACATGTATCATTTAAACACAATTGAAATTGAAAAATTAAATTTTCTCGTGTTGAAAGTTCTTTTTTATCTTTTCTTTGAGCATTTCCTTTTTTCTTTTAACTCCATAGAATTTCATAAAAGCAATCACTCGAATAAACTCCAATAAACGAAAGAATTACCGCTAAATTACTTTCTTAAATTTTATTAAATGTTCGCGCTTTTTAATAAAGCAACCGCGAATACATTTTTATTCGCGCACTAAATTCAGTGGAACGAAATAAACAAGCCGCGACACGCGGGAAACGCAACGCAATAATTTTCCAAGTAAGCTTCTGAATATTATAACCTAATTTTTCAAGATGTGATCAAATGTAATAAAAAAAAAAGTTTATAATTTAGAAGTTCATTCACAATTACTTAAACAGTATTGGAATTATCTCGTACGTAGCATCTCACCAAATAAATATTTATCGTGACACACATTATAACAAGATAACAAGAACATTTGTTTTATTCCCATTGTTCTACCGAGACAAGTCACATGTAGATAGCATCATTTCTCTTCTAATCTATTACTATTGTTTCCCGTTTCTTGTTACCAATATAATTATTTTTATATAACTTTTCAAATATATAATCTTCTTCAAATTTAATCAACATTGTATCCTAATATTTTTAAATTAATCAAATTAACATTGCAGGGAAAAATTATTGGAAAATATTGTGATAGATTTTTAAACTTTCAGAAAGGATTAAGAATGTTAAAACAGAGAGAAACATCTTGGGAAAAATATTTTAGGAATCGTAAGCACAAAAATAATTGATTAATTGAATAAACGAGATAAATATATCGATTCGATATTTAAGAAAACAGAAAATAAAAACATACTTAAATTTTAATATAACATTCAATGAAAACCTCTAATATTTTCTTCGCACCAAATAAAACGATATTTCTTCCTATTTATCTCTTACAACAACTCTCTCGAAAACTTTTGATCAAAACTGTATCGAGTTGGATGAGATAAAGCAAAAGAAAAAAAAAAAAAGAGAGAAAGAAAGAAAATAAAAGAATTATTTATTGCATTACAAAGCATCGTATCGTAAACAATGATCGTTAACAACGAGCATCGATATTTTCTTTGGAAACATGCGATTCGTCTGATGGTCATAAATCTTGAACGACTCGATCGAGCCGTTAAAGTGGAGGGAAAACCGGATGTCGGAGAGATCGACGGTGGATCGGTTCTAAATATTTGTCGAAGCGAGCTTTTGCATTAGCCTGCTCCCGTACACAAAGTACACAAAGCAACTTGGTCATTAGAAGGAGGACCTTGTTTTGCGTATTACGAACCTTTCAGAGGAGGCAACCTTGACACGTTTCTCCGCACTTCTGATACTTTAATTGTGTGTTTTGCGCGCACGTAAGTTGCACAAGGCGGTGGGTTTTCGTTACGAAAGCTCGAAATTTAATGGCATGCGAGAAGAACAAATGAGTGGTTGAGAAGTTGGCAAAACAAACGGTATCGAGATGCTTTCTCGTGGAAATTGTCTTCGATCTTTACATATGATGTCTAATTCATATAATAGGACTATGATCGAAGACGAATGTAAATGTGTTTCTGGAATTATCATCAGCTTTGCGAATTAATTAAGTATAATTAAAAAGAAATAGAAAAAAATTCGTCTATTGAAAGAATTTTGTATTCGTTATATTTTTGCAACATCTTTAAATTTGTTTATTATTCGTTGTAAAACGGAAATATTATTATTTTGAGATTGTTAAAGATCCTATTGTCAACACTTTAATTGTTCCCAGCAAGAATAATCATATTTGTAGAAATGGAAATCGTGATTTTAATATTAAATTAAATTTATATTACCAACCGTTAAAATGTAAATTATTAACCGTCTGCCCTTAAAACTCAGAGATATCATTTGCTTCAGTTTCGCAAGCTCCGCCATTGTGCTAGGACTCGTTAAAATGTCACAGCTTTACACCTGGAATATTTCTGCCTTGTGAGGTCAGCTGGACATATGAAACGATGATTCAAGCTCAAAGAACTACTTCTTCGGGATAAAAAAAAAATTACACTTAGTCTGATACGACGAAAGAAAGGAACGGTTATGTGCGTGCCATAATATCACTTTATGTCAATGTCTAGCGCATTTCTCGTAGAAAAAGTAACGGATAATAATTTTTCTCCGACTTCTAAAAAAATGAAAAAAATATGGAAGAAGATTGAAGAAGAAACGACTCTGTATTTTAAAACGCTTCTTGCCTTTTCTCGATAATTTACTATCTTCCAACAAAAGTATACAAGTAAACACATTTATCCGAGTATTCGTGTCTCGCCAACGATCTCACCAACTCTTTTCACCAACCTTGAAAGAATTTCACTGGCCACGTAAACTGGCCGAACCCGTGAATATTTTCCAAACAAGTTTCTCGTAAGATTCTCGTTGTAAATTGGTCAGTGTCACGGACCCAGACGAATATCAAGAAAGAGAACTTGAAAAATGCCAGGTATTCTGTTTATGAGTTGTAGATAAATCTCGTAGACATTACCTACGTTCCCGTTTATATTTGTGCAGAAATTGAAAAATTGAAGGAATGTTTTAAAGAAAATTTACCAGATAAAAATTATTTGATAATTTTTCTAACAAATTTTTAGAAAATTATAAAAATCTCCAGCAATCTATTGCATCTCTTAATTCTTAAATTAATTCCTAAATTATTAATGTTCGATTGTTAATATTTGAAGAAATTTTGAACGATTAATTCACACGAATAAAATTCTAAGAATTAGCAAAATTCTATCGTCCAATAATCTCTCATATAATCCACCATGACTATTAAATTTTACACTCGAAGATATCCTAATACTCATGAACGAGGGTGATTCACCTTTACCCGAAGGGAAAATTGAAGTCACGATCTCTTACAAATTTCTCGACATCTAGACGAGGAACAATTCTTAACTCTCGTTTCATTCTTGTGATAAATCGATGGAAATAAAGAGGGAAAGGAGAATTTTGATTTATGGTTTCATCGCGGTTAAGCGATGGCAGCTGCAAATGTGTTGCTCAATGGTAAAGATGATCAAGAATCGTATTGATTTATTACGAGGGGGTTGATTGATATTTGACCGAGATGTTGATAAACCATCAGCGTGATTTGGTAAACTGTGGTAAACTGCACGAAGCTGTTCATACAAGATGTATATGCTCTAATATAATATGTGTGCATAAATCTTCATTTATTTAAAAATAAATTAAATAAACATAAAATACGAACGACACAAATATTTTAAAATCATATCGTATTTAATATATAAAAAATCCTTTTACCGTGTTGAATGTGAAATCTACGAGTATAAAAAATATTTCAATTTTATTAAACGTTTAGAAATATTAAATAATAATAATAATAATACACGTATAAAATTCAAAGAGAAAATAATCAAAAAAGTTACAGATAAATTGAAAAAGAAAAAAAAGGACAGCACAAACGAAGGATGAAAAACTAGTCAAAGGATTACGATTACAATTACAAGCCAAAGAGTAAGCACAATTAAAATTTCATAAAAGAAGCAAGCATTCGCATTTAAAATTTTTTGCACACAGAAACCGCGCGTAATATCAAGCAAAACGTCGCAATTAAAAATTTCACCAATAAAAACACGCAACATCGAGGATAACCGCGAATATAATCCAATTCGAAAAGAGTCACAGATATTAACAGATATTAACCGTCCAAAACTTTCGAAATTTTCCATAATCCGTAACAAAAATTAAGTTTCAAACTTAATATTATCGAATAATTATCTTCTTCACGATTTCAACGATTCCTCAAATCACCGATAAAAAAAAAGCGCGAATAAAATAAAATAAAACCGAACGTCGCGAAACTTGAGTTCCTCGAAACTCAAAGAAGAACCCGCGAACGATCGATTGAGAGAACAAATCGACCCATGGACGCCATTCATCGCGAATCCTCGAATCGGAGGGGATCGTTCACCGACCTCCACACGTTCCAGAGCAGACAGGAAGCGCGTAGACCGAGATCAGGGAAGGGAACGAAGGGAAATTTTTCCAGCCGGTTGCTGGCGCGACTGCCGGTCTCGGCAAACGTCGTCCCTTATCGGGGATAAGGTGCCCGAGTGTCTGGCCAAGTAGTTTGCTCTGTATTCGAGCCAACTCTCGGTTGACAGAGTAAGAGGAGCGGTACGGATGCGGGGAAAAAGAGGGAGAGAGAATATCCCTTCCACTTAGTCCACCCATCCCAACCGCGCTTTCTTCCACGAGCAAGAGTTTCTTACGCTTCGCGGATACACGCATCGTCGTCGTTGTGGCTCGTTTACGAGCTCTTCGCCTCACCCTCGAAAGGGTGAGAGGCTAGACAAGGGGTAAACAAGCTGGTGTAGCCGGTTTGTTAGCCTGTTCGGTGGACGAGCGAAGGCATCCGGGGTTTAAGGCTCGTTTCAACGCGACGGGGACCACTTCCTCGTGCCGCCCTCCCTTTGAGGGGTGACCTCGGTGAAGGGGCAGGGGAGAGGAGTTGGCTCCTTAAATCGGGGGATTGTTGCGAGGCTGCGCCACGTGAATATAATTGACCTTTAAAATGTTTGCGGTTGAAAGATTGGATAAGAGGATGGAAATGTAGCGAGGATGGGGGATTCTACGGGGTGTTTCGTATAGAAGGAAGATATCTCTTTGGAAATATCTGAGAGGATTTCTGCGCTTTCTCTCGTTGTGCATTGCAAAATTAATAATATCCGTTGAAGGTAATTTATAGCAATTATATTACATCTTTGTTACAAAGGATAATCGATTTAAGCAAGAAGAATTTATCTTGAGAAAAAGAGTTATGAGATAACGGTACGTCGGTTACTTTTGTTTTTTAAGTACGATATCCAAAACAATATGTATGTATACATAATTTATGTTTTGGAGTGAATTTTTTCTTTATCTTTTTTATACAATACAGTTTTATTAGAATTATTGAAAAGTTATTTTATCGTGAATAAATTTTTATCAGATTTAATGATATAGATATATTGAAATTTAAATCTCTGATTTGAAGATGATATGAAAAATAATTTAAGAAGAGAAATTATTATTGTTTGTATGTAATCATTTCATTGTATAAATCTTAAGATCATTTTGAATAAAAGGAATTATATACACGCAAATGACAAAAGACAATTTAATTGAGATTGTTATCGTGTCTCGTGAAGTATAAAATGAAAATCAGATTATTCTATTATTCGACTATTCCATTAACGAAAATGTCAACTGGCAAATAAGTAATTCATCGTCTCGTTCATGAAAGATGATTTCGTCCTCGAGATTTCGTTTCCACAAATTTAATAAGTAAAGTAATATTGAAAAAATTCTTTATTTCCTTTCATCGATAAATATTTTTACAGAAATATTTATAAAAATATAGTTTTTTTTATCAAAAATTTCAAAAATATTCGTTCCCCAACACTGAATTTCCACAAAAACTTTTTGCTCCGTTCATGAATTTACTCTATCTATCCAAACTATTCTTTCAAAAATTTACGACCGTTTCCGCCATTCGATATTCATCTTTCAGACAACAGAGCAATGTAGAGCGTATCGTATCTGGTATATCGCAATATCGAATAATTTTAACGCTGCAAAGCGGAAAAATACGATAATTCACCGTCGATTCACTCTGTAATATTCACATTCACATTTTTTTTTTCTACCTTTCCTTTCTCCTCCCTTTTTATATTGTTTCCTCCCAATCACACTTTCCTCGTGAAATTTATTTCTCGAAGAGCAAACGAATCGAAACAAATTTTCGATTTTCATTGAAGATACGCTCGTCACAAGCGCGAACTTGTATGCCGGGAGCTGATATTAGTAATACAAACAGGAAGCACTATGTTCTCTACTCCCTTTTCTTCTCTTCTTTATTCTCTTGTATCTTTTTTGTTCGTTATCAACGACGATGCCGTGAATAAATTGAACACAGTGTTTTGACTCGAATCATTTTGACGAAAGTTTTGAAATTTATCCCTTCGTGGTTATGCATCGAATAATTTTGAATTTTTCGTCAAATCGAGTTGAATAGAATATTTGTAAGATTGGTTTATAAATTATCGATTTATTATTACTTTGAAATAGAAAGATAAAAAAAAGTATCGATAAAAGTTTATTTCGGGAGATATTTAAGTTTGTTTAATTTTTAAGCCGCATTAATTAATTATTTTCAATCCAATCGTTACAAAATTCGTTAACTTTGAGAATAATCTTTTTTCCCCATTTTTTATAGTAAAGTTTTCTTTAAAGCTAAAAGTCTTTTCGTTTGTTGAAACGGGAATAAGATTGAGAGGTAAAAATTTAAAGATATTAGCCACGGTAGATTTACTTGATTTTTCTAAAGATGTAAGATCTTAACTGGATTAGATTTATTCTATTTAAAAATTTAATTTAAATATTTTCGACTCGTGTATTTACAAATATCATTACGAATTTATATTTCTTCCATGTTAATAAATATTTTTATTACAACAAGAAACTTCATGAGATAAATTCTAAAAGAATGGATCAAGCGTTTGAAAATATTTCAAATTTAAGAAATTTTTTAAATTTTTGAATAAGCGATATTTTCTAGAATACATAATAATCATAACCACTTAAATTAATCTGAATATAATTAATTTATTTTAATTTTATGTTTCAAAAAAAAAATTTAACATTGATTTTTTTCTTTCTATCCACACTATATCGTTCGAACACACGCTTTTCTTTTCAGAATTTATTACAAAATTAAAGCCTAGATGCTATATAAAAGTTTAATTATTTTTCGAGTTCAATATACTCATTATTGAGTTCCATTATTTTGGCACCATCTCGATTGAAAAGTTAGAAAAGAACAATTTGTCTCGAAAGAATCGTGACTTAGAAAAAAAAAACAGCAAGAAAAATAAGAAAAATAACGGACATTTTTTAATAACATCCAAATTATTGTGTACAATAACCTTTTCTTTAAACTAATCCATCCTAATCTATAATACATATAAGACATTTAAACGACATATTTCTCCACGCCATTTTGACAACCGTTGCACATCCATCACGACCTTTCCCCCTCATTCCAGAACCAACCAAGATTAAAACGATTAAATTTCCAATTTTCCATTCTCGCTCAAACTTTGTATACAATATATACATATTCCAAATCCTCGAATCTCAGCTAAAATAAAAATTGAAATTCTTTTTTTTTCTTTCGAAACGCCTTGTACTAAAAATAACCAAGGCAAAAACAGCGGTGATAGTAAGACGTTACATTCACCTACAAGGATAACAAGATCTCGTATATGTCACGACATGGATAAATTCACAATACTCAATAAACTGAACCTGCTAGAGGCGTTCAGCCTCTTATATACGTATATATATATATATATATATCTTTGTAAACGAACTCAAGCACATTCCTAGGATTTTCCTTCCTCTATTCCGCTTCATCTTCTTCTTTTTCTTTTTTTTTTACCTCTTCTTCTCCTCTGGCGAACACGTACTCCGATCATTTAGCGGCGGGACACCGTGTATCTCTCGGGGATACGTGACGGCGAATACCGTAAGGTCGGTGTAAAAAAAGAATCGCACGCGTCAAGTGAAGTCGTAGGCGAGACACGAAAGTGAAACAAACACACGTGGGGGGATTAGTAGTTAGATAGTTATGCAAGATCTCCGTTGGAGAGACGTTTATTTCACGTATAATTCACGATGGCCCAATAAGAGTTAGTCGGATATACGCTATTGTTTGAAAACCGTGGCAGGGATAAAAAGAAAATATTTCGAGTATTTTTTACTCTTCTTTCGCTTTTTGGGATGAGGAAACGAAGATGGCGATATTCTTGAACTTTTACTCACGCATGGTGGTTTGACAAGTTTGGAATTATGAGAATAAGAAGAATACTTTTCAATGATATTTTCACGCATTTCTATAATAAAAATTAACGTTTTGGATAAGTTTGGAATTACTTGGAGTGAGAGGGGAAAAATGAACAAATTTTGTATATTCTATAGCTGATACGTTGATGTGAAATTTACCAATGTCCCAAGATTTCAATCGAATCGATAACTTGAAGATCTCATGCTTGTCCTTGTAAATAGGAAAATGGTACAAATGCAATTTTCGAAATATAAGATAAGTAGAGAAAACAATATATAAGATTCGTTCGTGATCCAACGTTCCTTTTATTGCAATCTTGAACTTGTAGCCTTATAACATCGAACCACTCTCAGAATGATAACTTCATATATCGATGATAATTTTATTGTATTAAATTATTTATTGTATTAATTATAGCTTTTGGAAATAGTATATGGAATTTTCATATTTGTTACTTCATAATCGATCAAAGAAGTAGTTAATTAATACATAGTTAAAATTGCAACTACTTTTAATCTACTAGTTTCGCAAAATATCATCGTGTAAAGAGAACAAGAGGTAATAAAAACTGTTTATTGATCGTTGGATATTTAATATTAATGCATTGTCCGTCTATCGATTGTTTTGTATCTTTTATCTCTACACCCACAATGAAATTTTTTAATTCCTTTTATTAAATTGTTCTATTCCAATCTTCATCTTTTTTTAAAAAAAAAAGAAGTTTGACGTAAAATAATTATCAATCCGACAAATATCGCGAGACATTTTACATTTTTGTAATCCAATCCTATCTAATCATTTAAAATTTCTAAGTAATAATTTTAAGATAATTTCCATTCTCCCATGAAACAGCAAATAAAAATATTCATATCGACAACAATTACTAGTTTGCTAAAAATTTTCCAACGATCAAATTTAAAATTTTCAATAATCGAATTTTAATTACCAACTCCATCAAGCTACGTAAAATTACCATTCCCTCCTCGACTATAACGCGCGCCAAAAACCTGAAAAAGCAAGCTGAAAGCAACATTCAGCGCCACCACATAATTCCTCAACCCCTTATAATTACACATTCCTCGGCAACTTCTCTTCGTTCGTTCGTTTTCAAACTTTCTTCAAAACTGTTAATTCCCCTCCCTCCCTCCTCGAACAGGGAACACGCTGCTCGTCCTCCGCCAAGATGAGAGGGAATCTGCATTTCTAATCCGTCCGTAGAGAAGATGAATAGCCGGAGGGATCCATCGAGGACATCCACCGAGGAATTGAAATGTAAAACAGACGATTCGTGGCTTTTTGCTATTTAGGTGCGCTTTGGAGCGCTCCTCTTCGATTCCTATCACGCTCGTGATATGTTGGAAGCGAGAAATAAAGGGAGAGGGAGGGAAAAAGAGAGGCAAATGAAAAAGGAGGAGGAAACAAGGAGGGGAGAAGGAAGGAAAGAAGGCGAAGCGTCTTTACATCGAGGCTTGCGTTCGCGAAAGGTTGTAGACCTTGCTTGTGTGTATTATTAACGCGGTGCACATCGATTTTGTCTGCCTGCCTCCGTAAACTCATTTCCATCGCCGCGGAAACTGCTCTTCGAAACGAATCGATCGACACGACCACGGCGATTTTCTCGACACCTCCGCCGAAGGGAGGAGAAACCTCCCTTGGTTAATCGACCAACACCGAGAGAACGATTCTCCGGAGCGGCAATTGTTTAAAATCGAACGCTTGCCACATCGAGGCAACGAGATAGACGCGTTTATTTCTCTCCACGATCGCTTAAGCGCGCTTTTCTGCAGGATCAGCATCGTTGCTTCGACGATGAGAGAAAATGCGTTGAAGTGCTATTGACGGGGGAGAGGGAAGCGGAGGAGCGCGGATGAGCGAATAAATAAGAAGATGGAAGACTTTTGGTGGATGATCGAGAAATTTGATTTCTTCTTTCTTTTTCATGTAATGTGAAAATTTATATTTTAAATTTAATATTTTCGTATTTTCGTCGTGACTCGTTTTTTTTTTTTTTTTGCTTATTTTTCGAGAGAATTTGAGAGAATTCTATTGTGAGATTGCAAATAAAAAGAGCAATGATGATTCTACTATGATGTTATTATTGGTTAGGAATATATATTTAGGGATTAGAAGTTTTTAAGAAATTTACGAATTATTACATGTTAAATCGCTATTATTTCGAATCGATTTCACAACGGTGTCTATAGCCACTTGCTGAGTAACAGGGAAAACGGGAATACCACGGTGTTATTTTTAAGCCGTGATAAATTGTAAACATTGTTACTTTCACGTAGAATGTAGATAAAATGATACATTTGTCAATATGTTTTCATTGGAGAAAAATGAAAAATTATATTAAGTATCGTTGCTAAAATTTCCAACGATTGCAGAGATAATATCGTAATTTCTGGAGAATAGAGCGATGATTTTGGTTTAAAGATATATTTATTATAACAGATTCGTCAATTCTATCTTCTTTTAATCTTCATTTTTGCCTGAAATTGATTGACGATGCTCGACTCTCGAATGTAAAAGATTAATAGAAGTGTATCCACTTAACGACAACAGCACGACATTTCTCTATTCTGTTTGGACATCAGCCCAAATGTGTTTTGTCGATCACAGATCATTTTGTATAGAAGCAACGAATGCTTTTTTTCATTTTATTTTATTATATATGTGTAATTTTGTTTATTATTGATGCTTGTTGTTATAATATTATTCGTAAATACACTATTTTTCGTACGATGACTCTTTAATCGTTTATTACACACGAGAAAACGTTTGATAAATAAGAGACTAGAAGAAAACATAATGTATACTATAAAAATATAAAAGATGAGAAAATTAGAAAGAACACAGGATGAAATTATTTATTTGTTTTTCCTGCCTTCGAATCCTTTGAAACTTGTCACTATTGCAAAATTATATAAATTGTAATAAGAGAAAAATTGTGGAGTAAAAAATTGCAAAAGCATTATAAAGATTAATTCAAACGTGAATCGCCAAATAACCATCAAAGTTGATCATTCTTGAAAAGAATAATTGTTATCGATGATATTAAATATTTTTATAAGGAAGATAATTTCCAATTTTTAAAAATCCTTACATCGAACGTATCTATCCGTTCATTAAAAGAAATCACCATATAGAATGACATAACTTTAAAATTTTATGTAAAGAAAGGAATATACAAAAGAGAAAAAGAATCATATTTTGCAAAAAAAAAAAATAGCCATATATTTTTCCAAATATATAATATTTTTTAATATACAAAATATATAACAGAAATATTAGAGAATGAAAGAAGAACGGGCGAGAAATTCACGAGAATCGTCACACTGCGCACAGAATCAACATCATATTTCTATTGTCACGGTCGAAATTCGCGCCGATTTATTTCGTATCGTGTCCGAAAATAAAAAAGGAGGAGGTTGAGGACGGTGAGATTGAACCGAGAACTGAATCATTTGCCGGGAGAAAGAGAACTAGTTCAAAAATTCGTCGGATATATCTAAGAACCGTTTTGCTCTCCATCAAAGATTCTTTCAACGTTTATACTCGAAATCCTCTCGAGAATAGAGAAATCTATGAAGATCTGTCTTCTGGAACAAAGCTCGCGTAACCGGACAGAAAGCCTTTTTGACAAATCGTTTAACCTACGTACGTGAAAGAAATGTTTCAACTTGTTAAACGTTGATCGTAACAATTTTCATATACAAAATTCTTTTAAATAAATTGATTTTTAGACCCGAAAGAATTGAAATTAAACCGACTAATTAAAATTCGTTGTCTTTATTACAATAAATAATTCTAAATTTTGAAATTTAGATACATTGAATATATCCCTCCCCCTTTCAAAAGAAAAAAGATTCTACCCGTTCGTCCAAAGATATTCGAAAACGAAAAAGAAAAAAGAAAAATTTTAAACTCACCCAAGGATGGTCCCATAGCGACGCAGCTCCAAGTCCGAAGGATCACCAACCGATCAAACCACCGATCTTCCTCGCCCTGAATTTTCTTCACTTCTCCCCAAACATTCTCGTGCACCAAAAAAAAAAAAAAAAGAAAAAAAAGTAGCGTTCCTTTTCTTCCACGCACGTTCACGAGCCGCAGCGCGACGAATTCATCCGCGGAAGTGGACGATCGCGACGGAAGTTGGAAACGGCGCGATCGTTGAACAAAATTGCTGCCGTTTCCCGGTACCCAGCCGTGTTCTGGTTCCCGTTCTGGCGCGGAAACCTGAACGTCGTTGCGATCGACTCCTCCGCCGCACGAGCCGAGCGGATTCTCGAAATCGCGCGCGCGAGAACGAGCGACGACGAGCGAGGGTCGTCGCCGTTTGGCCGGGAACAGGCGGCCACCCCGCCGTATATCTTCCCTTTGATGCCACGTGCTGGATTCAACGGGCGAAACACGGGCGGGGAGGAGGGGGCAGGGGCGAGAGAAGCACGTCGGCGCGAGGCGTCGCGACGCCTACACCGACGCGCGCAGCGTGTAAACGTTCGAGCGTGAAGGATGAAGCCGAGGGAAGATTTTATACCTCCTCGATCCGCGATATCGAGGATCGAGGATTGATTTTTTCGAGACGAGGAATGTAAATGTTTTTCTGTTGGGGATATTGTTATTTTTTGGAAGGATATTCGGTGGATATTTGGGGATATGTGTTATTGCTCTTTTTCTTTTCTTATTTCCTGTGATATTTATATGATGAGATGGAAATAATTGAAAATTGCAGTTTTGGGAAATTCATTCATTGATGATGAAAGAGACATGATCAATGTTTATTTTTTTAATGCGGAAGAGCATCAGGTGTTTTTCTATGAAACAATTTTCCATTGAGTAATTATATAATTATATTCGACGAGTTTCGTTAGTTTGGTTTAGTGTATGGTTTAATTATGAATGTGGATATCTGATTTACAAAATAAAGTAACGACGTGAATATTTAATGGCAGGATGATTTCGTCAATGAAACGGAAAAATAGTATCTTCGAGATTTTGTTAAATTCTACTATTGTAAAGAAACATTTTCCAGTATAAAATTATCATTTTTATTATAATATTGATATAAAAATAAAAATTAAAAATTTATAATAATAATGATGCAATGAGTTATTCGAAGAAATCTTCATCTGTAACGAATCGTATATAGTATATTATTCCTTGATTCGAATTCTAGACTCGCTGAAAATTTATCAAATAATTTTTTTTGCCATTTTGCCATTCACTTCGATAAAAAGCCATTCTTTGTATTATGCATATAGACATGTGTAAAAATAATGTTTCTTCAATGAACTTTGCGATAAACCCTATCGCATTTATCTGTAAACGCAAGTTGATTATTCTATTCAACGTATGAAATATATTAATGATATTACTTTTATATATGTATATTGATAATAAAATATTGTAATTTAATATATTTTAAATAGCAAAAACATATGTACAGAATTGTAGTTATGTCGCGTAATTGAAATCTAAATGAAATCGTTCCAATAAAATTTATGTTTATATAACTTTCAATGAAATTTATCGCTCGTGCCAAAATATATAAATTAACAAATTTCATATCTATGCTATGCATTATTCATTCTAGATTTCCACTTCAAATTTATATACAAAAATTGTAAAGTTTAAAGATCGGTATTTTTTTAAAAAAAATTCAAAAACCAGTAAAATGATGACTTAAACCACCCCTAATTTCACGCATACTGCATCATTTTATATTTTCGACACTTTATCCCGCGGTTTTTTTATTGTTAACAAATTTTTTTAGATCCGACAAAAAATTTAAAATTTCTCCGTCTGTTAAAATCCAGACATTATCAAGAAATGAAACATCTTCCGGAAGCACTCTTTGCATACTTCAAGAAAAATATACATTTAAGCTTCTAAATTGAAATTTAAATTTCTAGATCAAACAAAAAGAATTTATCTCTTTTGGAAAGAGGGAAATAATTTATCTTTTATCTCGTTTCGAAAACTCCGTTCGGTTCGTTCGACAAATTGAATTCCGACTTGGAAGGCGGATGGTTAGGAGCGTAACAGGGCCGATTGATTCGAACAATAGTTTGGCGGCACAATAGGCCGATCCAGCCATCGCAGCATGGAAGTTTAAAATGCTTTGACTCCATTAAAGTGTAACTCGATCGCGGCGTAAACTTTGTCCGTCTACCATTAACTAATTGTTTTCGCAACGTTATGGTTTCCAAGCCGGGGGGAAAGTTATAGAAATGAACCTGGGTCGTGCATCAAATATCCGAGCAATTCGATTTTCTCGCTTCTTCGAATTCCCTCGTCCTTGTCCCCTGCCAACGACGAATTGCAAGAAAGAACTAGGAGGGGAGGATCAGCATTTCTAATGCGGACCACCCGTCGACGGTACAATTTGAAATTTACGATTTCAGAATGGAGAACGAACTACCAACCACTTCCTGCACTTTCTTTTTTTCGGAAAATTCATTAAGCGTTTTTGACAAAGACGAAGAGATTAAAATCGCAATAGAGAGAGAGAAAAAAAAATTGAAAAATGTTAAGATATTGTTAAAAGTGTTGACTGATTATTTTTTGTTTACTTTAGTTAACTAATTTACTTTAAATGTCGGATGAGTTAAGTATATTTAAAAAGATAAAAAAGCATAAAAAGCAATATGTATGTAAATGATGATTATCGTTACAATGCTTGTGCTTATATGTGTATTAGGGCGTTTACCGATCTATTTATTGATCATTAGAACGCACTCCCTTTACTATTCATGTTCGTTTTATTTCAGAAATATTCTTTTAATTATTTTTATTCGAATAGATTTAATATTGAAAATATTTCTATTGCAAAAAGTTATTATTTTGAATGTTGCAACAATAATTATTATTGCTTTTTAAGATGCTAAAAAAAATTTAAAAACACTTTTTATACGTTTTATATATTGTCTGTTAAAAAAATTTATATCGAATTCGTTAGTATTTTAAAATATATCTAATAAAAATCTAAAGACATTGATTCTCTGAAAGATATAAATTTCGTATTCATTACATTATACACTAATAAGACACGCCGATAAATATTGAAAAATATAACTCTTCGAAAAATGTTTAAAAAAGAAAAACTTAGAAAACTCGTGTTGACACTATTATAAATCGATTGAGGATAAATAAAAAATTCACTAATATCTTTCTTTCTCGATACCGCAGGCCGTATTAAAAACGAGAAAATGACAGTTTTAACGGAAACCCAATATTCTTGTCAGCTGTTTTAACTACGCAGATCCTTTTACCGTTTCCATTTATATTTTACTGAAAGAAAAGATCGTTTCGTGGATAATTAATTTTGAAAGAGATCGATTTTGGATATTCGTAGAATCACTGTTAAATAACGGTGAACGAGAAATAAAAAAGGAAATTGTTCATGATCTAACGAAAAAATTGCAGCTTGATATAGATATCGCGAAAAAATAATGCTACACCGTAAATTAACGTGTTCAATATGTTGAAAGTGTTATTGAAATCTTGTTTTCCTAAATATTATATTTCTAAATATCAATTTTTCGATATTGCTTTAAAATAAAAATTCTATAAAAAAAAATGTTACGTTTCAAAAAAAAATAATAACAAACTGACGTTAAATCAGCGATCGTTTTAAAAGAAAAATGATGCTTAATGTTCTCTCGTTTGGTACAAAGAGAAATGCTCGATAAGTACTATCAAAAGTATAATGGATAAAATTCAACATAAAAAAAATCGATAAAATAAAGTGAATTTATAAGACGCGAAAGAAATATCGATAAGTTTCTTATCGTATAAACAATCACGTACAAACAATTATGGAAATAAAAATGAAATTTCAAACATATAGCAACGTGACTAATACATGTTTAAAAATTTCGAAGAATATCGATGTATACTATAGAAATTCCGATATCATCTACAATCAATGTATGCATACAAACGTTGCATATCATTCGTTTAATAATTCAATGATAGCGCAAGCTTGGAATTTAATAATCATATTATCGTGCAGTTGAAAATAAATCATTGTGTTCGATCAATAAGCATTTCATTATTAATTATTGTGTATGTATTATTAATTTTATGTAAATTTTATGTATGTGTTATTAATTTTAAGCAGGAACAGACATTTGTCGTTTTTAGATATGGATCTAATTTTTCATAAATAATTATTCAACGATATCATGGTAAACGAAGCTCCAACGTATAATTATGATGTGCAAAATAATGAATGGAAAATTGGCCAACAAATTGCTGAATAATTATGATGAATTTTTCGATTAATATCGAGTATGAGAACATATCACACAAATCTTGATCAAGTTAAATTGTGCACAAAATATTGGTTGCAAAATCTTTTGACGATTTGGTATTTCCAAGTAACATCGATTTGCCTTCTGACTTTATCGAATACGTAATCTCTAGATTTTAAATCGTTTACAAAATCACGACTCTTTTTCAAGATCAAAATCAAATTCTTTGAATAAACTCTATCATAATATTTTATTAAGAATTCGATCCTACTTTTTTATTTTTAATTTCATTTAATTTTTTCTAAAATTTATCAAATTTTGCAACTATCTTGAAATTTAAACAGATAAGAGATATTTTTCCATTTTTCTTTTTTTTTTTTTCAATTATAAAGATTTCTTACTATTTGAAAAATTGCAAATTTCATCAATTGAAAAATAAAAAAAATCCAATCATTGTTTTAAATTGAAAATGATTATAAACCAGCTGAAAATAAAAAGACTTAAAATCGAACCGTAATTAAAATTGCCTTTGGCATTAATTATTAAAATGTTATAGATCATTTTATACGCGAATTTCGATCGTTTTTATAAAAAATATTTGTATAGTAAATTTATTTTGTATTTCAAGGTGGTCGTACGTGAGAATAATAATCAAATAACATTGGAGTATGATAGTTGCATGATAGTAAAAGTGAATTATTTTTTGCGTGTATAAGTAGGCAGAAGGGAGAGAAGAGGGTAAGTAATGGCATAACAGAAAAAGATGCAACGACAACAGAGTTGTCGTCATTATTATTATATGAATAAACATCACGACGATGTCTTTGATGTTGTGGTTGAAATGTGTAACAATGCTTCGAATGTGGGTCCTTATAGGTGTTCTCGTGGCGGACGCTCGCACTGGAAGTACGACATGCAGCCAAACAAACTTGAAAGCGATCTAAATTACGAAGACGCTTTTTCACCACATCTTGGTCTCTGTGAGATTTATGATTGTCTCTAAGTAAACCTAACAGTACATCCTTTCTTCCCTTTATTTGCTGTTAATAATAAGTTTTCATTAATATTTTTATTACATGATTTAAAAAGAAAGAAAATAAAAAAAAACGAAAAACCACCTTGCCAGGATGTAGGCAGCAGGAAACACAATATTCATAAATAGCACAGCATCCTTGAGCGTTACATGTTTTACAACTATACCTCTCTCTCCTAGGTATAGTTGATGTATCCCCATTTTTTATAGGATCCTTTTGTTCCATACTACAACAGCCATTTGGCAAAATTTCTTGTCTAGAGCATACAATACCACGCTCATCTACTATTAGAACTTTACCCTATTAGAATAACAAAAAGTTGATAAAATCATTTTCATTCAATTTAATATCTCTTTCCATCATCTTAGAATTTGATATACCTGAATAGAATTACGACAAGGACGAACAATATCAGTATCATTTAAATTTGACATTGCTTCTATGTTTAATGCATTCTCATTTGCTCCTTGATCAACAATTGCCATCTGCCACAGTGGTGGTTTACCAGATGCTCTTAATTGTTCCGATATTGTATCATCATCAGAGATCAAGTCATCATTATTGTCATTAATTATCATAGAATCCATATCATCAAGATCATTATCCAAAGCTAATGTCTTTCTCTAAGGATCAGATAATATTCTGTTCTAAATTTCAAATTAAAATTCACGTGTTTGATCATGCAAACTTTCCTTTATTTATATGTAATATATAATTTTTTCAACATTATTTTTATTTATTTACCTCATTACGAAAGAGTGAAAAGGCGCAATAAGTAAGTGACAAAGCAAAGATGAGTCCAAGTACAAGACGCCGTCTAATGATTCTGAATAGACTGCCACAACTCGGCATTCTTCTCACTTTTTGCAATTTATCCTTATGTTTTCATTCGACATTAAATTTCCAGTTTCTTATTCCAGTTCATGATCGCAACAGTTCATGAACGCGACTGAGAGCACAAAATTATTTTGTTAAACTATTTATTTTTTTAAAAATTCTACAGATGATTAAAAGTACATTTAATAGTTGCACGGAGAATATTAAATTTTAATATAAATTAAAATTTATTTTCAGTAAAATTTATATATGAAAAACATGAAAAAGAAAAAGAATAAAAGATATATATAGAGAGAGAGAGGTTATGTTGTTTTTCTTACAATCACATTGAAAACATTTTTTGAAGCGCTTACCAATCTTCGAGCGCGAATAGTTTAATTGTTATGACATGAATTCCTTATCGGTCAATTATATAATCAACAAGACAGACCGATATTTCGTTATAAAATTTATCAGATTTTTCTCACCGAATTTACAAGCAATGCTACAAGTGCATTGGCCTGTTCAATATGGTTGAACAGTAATAAAGTTTATCACATATCACATTAGATGTCACTACTTATTAAATTAACAATTTAATATCGACGTATATTTTATAGTTAATAAATATTTAAAAAAAAACTATTTTATTAATAAATAAATATTACAAAAAATATTTATATATCTATAAAAATCTACATATTTGTCTATCTATATAAAAATATTTCATAATTTTTTATTATATAATAGATAGTATAAAAATATAATGTATGTGTATAATATACATACAGTTACAATAAATAAAAAAAATCACATAAATGAAGTAATATTTAAAAAGAAAAATATTAATTTGATTTAATTTTAAGATTTTTCTTTTTTTTTGAGATTAATTTTATGAAAAGAATATTGTCACGATAAAAAAATAACTCATAATAAAATTTATTAAATGGTTTCAACAATATAATTAGTACAATTTGAAAAATAGACTTATAAAAAAATAGCTTAAGCATAATAGATTCTAAAAAATTCAGATTTTTATATGTATAAGGATAATTTTTGGATATAAGGATTTGTTAATCCTTAGAATTTATAAGAACAGATTTATAATAAAAGTGTTCCTTCCATAAAACTTTTCATAATTATTTTCAATATAAATTAATAAACATTCCTTATACATGAACCAATGACCAACGATTTCTTATTTAAGGATGGCATCATTCAATCAACGAAAAAAAAGCAATATTATTCCGTTGCAGCAAAATCAGGCAGGCTGGTTAACATATAATCCTTAAAACAATTGAAATTAGTTATTTTATATAATAAATGTTTTCATATATAAAATATGTAATAACAAAAATAATATACATATCGCAAATGAAAATTATATATAATGAATTTTAGTGTGTTACAGTGGGTAATATCATTAACAATTTTATGCATAGTTTTTGGTGTTACTATTTTTTCTGTTATTCAAATTGGCAAGCGAGATTACGAATTAATAAGAACTACTACTACTACTACTACTACTACTACTACTACTACTACGACAACGACTACAACACGTAGACCGCGACCAACTACTACACGTAGACCACGTAGAACTAATTGTGTTAATTGTGTTAAATAATTTTTATTTCATATTTAAATATAATTAATGATATTAAAAATTGATCAAAATGAATAATATAATAATAATGTGTTAAGTAATTCTTATTCTACAGTGCTACAATATTATATTTGAAATTTAAATATATACAAGTTAATATTTATAAAAGTAATCAAATTTCAGAAATATTTCATTTTTTGTCAGTTTAATAACAATATTTAATAATATTATTTATTTTTCAGATTATTTATTTATCAATGAGGATATATTGACTAACAATAAGTTTATTTACGAAATTAAATTATAAAAATATTTCATCCCTACTAATATTATGTTTGAACAAATACTTACATTATTTATTGTAATGCTAGTAGTATATCATCTTATAAGGATGCAAATTAATCAAGTAAATAATGATGATTAATTTAATGTGATATAAATAATAAAAATGTTTTAATTATATGATTTTTAATTTTTCTTTTTTTAGTGACTTTTACACCTTTTAAATTAAAAATTTTAAATTAATTATTTCAAATATTATTATTTTATAATAATTATATATATTATCGATTAAAAACATGCGACAAATTTAATTGGAAAAAAAATAACTTGTTAAAATTATTATAACAAGTTAAAAATAACTTATAAAAATTTATATAAATATTGAATTTTCAAATTTTACAAAACTTTTTAGCATGTAATGTTTCCAGATACGAGTGAATTCTTTTACGTATAATTCATTTTAGATATAAGTAGAATTATTATTTTTCATTTTCTAACGATCATTTTTAAATATAAAGTTTAAATATAAACAAAAATATAAAAATATACAAAAATGTTATAAAATATTTAAAAAAATTTCAGTTTTAATAATTTAATTATTTATTTCCAAAATTTATATTTACTAATATTACACAATGCAAAATAACTTCAATTCTTATTTCTCTAATTAAAATCACTAAAAAAAAATTTAATATATTTATATATTTATATATTTAAATTAATAATTTAAATATTAAAAAATAATTTTTAACGCAATAATATTTTGACACAATGTCATATATAATCTTTCATATTTTTTAATTTTCAATTTTTAAAAAGAAAATTTCTTTTAATTTTTAAAGGAAAAAATCTTAGATTGATATGAAACAAATAAATAAAATTTTCAAAACTTACTTTTTTTACAATTTTCCAAGAGAGTTGTTAAAGGTTAGATATCCATTTTTCCAGACAGTGTGAGAAATATTTCAAAAGATTTTAATTTAATTATTTATTCCAATATATAACGTATTAAATTTATAATATTTTGAAGAATTCATATAAACGAACATATAATAAGCATAATTAAATATTATTATTAAACGGAAATGCGAGATCTATCTAGTAAGCAGTTTTAGATAAACTGTAGAGTATGTGTAAAAAATGCATAGATATTTATTTCTTTATGTTTCAGTTGGGATTTCAGTGACTAACGTGACCAATTAGAAGTTAGAATTCAAGTAATACCTACATCCCCACCAAATATAAGGGCTTCAAAACTTAACAAACTAGTCAGTATACAACAAGACTCGAAGAGTAGTATGTTAGGTACTTTTTGTAACACATCTGAGAATATAGTTCATCGTGATAAAATATATCATAACGCAGACAGGATAAGAAAAGCATGTTTCAATTGCAAGTTCAGTAATTCAAAAAAAGCATGCTTTGGTTATAATTTAATAATAATCCGAATAAAAGGATCGTAGTGTGGTTGAAATACTTTATCATGGATTCAAAGAAAAGTTCCATTGCAAATATTATATTGTAGAAGATACAGATATGTGTCATGCAAGGTATTCTTTTTAATTAAGAAACTATCAAAATAGATTTGAAAATCTGAGTTTTTTAAGTGCATTAGATGTATTTTTGTGTACTGTATATACAGTGAAATATATTTGACAAAATAATGTGAATAATTTGTGCCGATAAAAAATTCGAAATAATTTTCAGAAGATTTATTAAAGAAAAATTATTTTATTTTTGTAATATATAATAATTTTATAATAATAGTAAAATTAATAGATATTTTTTAGATTAAATATGTGATTAGTGATCATTTGTAATTATTTTTTGTATTTATTTTTTCTATGAATCCATTATAATCATTCGTGACTGATCGTTAAATTTTTTAAATTAATTACGTGAATTACAGTTGATTTATTTAAGAAAATAGAATAGAAATTGAACTTGTAACCGTGTTTAATCGTACATTTGTTATTTTTTTTGTTTTGTGTAATGCAGTTTATTTATTTATATTAGATATGAATGGTAATATCTAATATAAACTTACAACAACAATTCGACATCTTTAAAAACATGAATCTGTCATCACAATAGGATCGTAACGACAAAAAACGCTTGTCTGCATTTGAGTAACGTATTTGATTAAAAAAGTTGATATTTCAATCAAACATTTTCATTTTTAAAATAAAAAATTTCAATATTATAATTACTAATATATTAAAAATTATAAATAGTAATGTGATAATTATAAATTATTTATTGCAAAAAAGCAAAAGAAAAAATTGAAAAATATATGTACGAATTTTTATTGTTTTTTTATTTAGTAAATTTTTATATATAAATTTATATATAAAATTCTTATACAATTTACATAACAAACATTTTGTTTGTTTTATTTTTGTTTTATTTTAATATCATTATTTAAGAAAAGACATAAATTGAGAAATAAAAGCAAGTAAATAGTGCTACAAATGTCGAACAAATATTTACATACTGAAATGATATTATTTGGTTTACTAGTATAAATATTATGATTTTACTTTAAACATGATTATATAAAAAATTTTTGTTCTTCAGGATATAATTCTCTTCAGCAAATAATGATTATATCTTAACAATTGATATTTTTTATATAGATTTTTTCTTACTCAATTATTCTATTATTACAATCTATTATTTTAAATATTTCATATTTCAAAATTAGATTAATATGATTTTTTAGTTATATATTATAAATTAAAAATAAATAAAAATGTTTATTTAATTACTTTATTTCAAATATATTAATTTATCTTTTATTGCTGAGGAAATATTTATATTTTTTATTATAAACTAAACAAAAATTATTTAAATTCCTTAATTTATTTAATTAATTATTTATAATGAAAAGTATAATAATTTATATATTTTTAATTTAAACTTGAAAAAATTCATTTTCTTTTTGCAAAGGAATCATTTTAACTTGTTTAATGTTATAGAAACTATTATATAAGTTGTTACATAAATGGTATTGCTTATAATAGTATTTTAATCTAATTTCATGTACTTATTTTAAACTTTAATTACATTTTTGCTAATTATTTATTAGAAAATACTTCATTAATTTTAATGACCTTGAAATACGTTTATTTAGTCAAGATTATCATTCTATACAATTTTTTTTATACATGTAATTGCTTCTCAACTTCAATTTTTGAGATACAAAAATTTTTAAATATTATTAAATTATATATTATTAAATTCTATCTATACATGCGCGAATGAGAAAATATATTAGTATGCGATAATCTTTTATCATACTCTATATGCATTCTTTTATGTTATTTATATTAAAAATGAAATTATCTTCGTCTTAAATCATTTCTTAATAAATTAATGTTAGATAAAAATGCAATTATGATAAGATTTATTTATGTTAGCCAGAATCGAATAAAAAATTTGATAATTTGATAATTTATTGTATATACATTTATTCTATATTCTTAATATTAATATAATTTCTATGACATATAAAAATGATCGTATATTTATGCATTGTTACCAAATGCATAGACAAAATTTAATAGCATAGAACTAAAAGTTTTTTTTGTAAAAATATCAGAAATTAAAATTAATTACATATAGTATAATAAATAATTATTCATAATATTAACCATGACAATCTTTGAATTTCATCAAAATTAGTGATATATTACTTAGTTTAGATAATTATCCATTTTTTTTCGTTATTTAACAATTTTAATTGTAAAATTTTCTTCGATATTTTAAAATGCAATTAATTTTATATCTCAATAAATCTTTTGAATCTTTAAATGTTATCTCATAGTTTTAGACATTTATGTTTATACTTAAAAATATGGCATGTTATACTTATTCTAATGAATTATGGCATGAAATTTAAATGTTTGCGATGTTTTCATTGAAAATAATCGTAATTGAGAATTTTATAATAAAAAATTATATATATTTTTTTTATTAAAGAAATTGTAAATTTTCCAAATTAAACATTTAACATCAAAAATATTTTTCACAAATAAAATATTTTAATAATATATTGTAAACTATTATTTATACTGAGAATTAAACTTAAAGATAATGATTATTAACATAATTACGATGATGATGTGATTATTACAATTACTTTTATTACATTTTATATGTCAATGTTTTCAATAAAAAGATATATTTTTAATTTACTTCTATGAATTATGTCAAACTTCGAAATCATCTATCTTCAAGTGTAATGTGATACTCATGATGATAGATTATTCTTTCAAAACAAACATTATATTTTGTCATTATTACTTTTTTAAGTTGATTTTCTAAAAAATATGAACTATAAATTATCTTAAAAATTTTTACATAACTATCTATAGTGAATTTATTTCTTTTTGATAAGAATTTGTGAAGAAATATTTTTTTGCATATTTTGCTGATTTTATTACAAACAATTATAATTCATAACAAAACTTTATTTTAAATAATTTAAAAATGATGCACAATATAAACAAAGCTATTGATTGGATTAAAATTTGAATTTGAAAATTTGAAACAGTAATTTAGATAATTGTAAAGAAATATCAAGATTTAAGATTTAAAGATTAGAAAAATAGGAGAGATAAATAAAATCAAATTTTTAGTATTATGTTATTGTTAATATGATGTTAAATAGTTAAATAATTGAAACGCATGTATTAAAATTATAATATTTATTACATATTGTTTTATCTAAAAGAAAGCAAAAATAATTTGTATCATAAAATTTAATAATAATATAAGTTACTTTTAAGCAATAATTTAAACTGAATTTCGTAATTTAAAATAAGCAAGTAGACATAAGAAAATGAACGCATTTCTTTTATCTTGCTATTTTGCCTATATATGAATAAATATATATTTTTTCATTTTTAATGATATATAATTTATTCAAATTATTGTTATGAAATATTGAATATAAAATCAATTAAACATCAAGATCTATAATATATTTATATATTTAAATAAAAGATAAAAGATGAACTTAAAATTTCAGTTTGTATTTTGTCTAATATTTATTTGCATATTCCTCGTTATCGAAGTTCTTTAAATTAAATATTATTAATTTAATTTCATTAATTAATTCTTTAAGTTATTTTATATGATTTTTTTTTTATTTCATTTTTACAAATTTCTAATACATGTTCTAATACATGATATATTAAAAGATAACTAATTATATTAGACTAATTCATATCTTTTTTAACAGTTATGTTTATATTGGAAAATATGGATGAGATATGTATCCTGGGTCCTGAAATTGGAAGAAAGAAAAAACGATTGATAAGGAAACTTCGATAAGAATTTCAGAAAAGTTTTCGGTAAGCATTTAGAAAGAAAAATTTGATTAAATTTTGAAATTTGATTTTGGAAATGATTTTTTAGCGAGTAATCTTTCATAACCTGCAATTTTAATAAAAAATAAATTAAAAAAAAAGATTCTAAAGATCATGAGACCAAAACATTTTAAATGAGATCAATTCCTATTAAAAAATACAATTCTAATGGAATTAGAAGTTTAATTTAATGAAAAGTATATAATATTATAATATATTATTATTTAATGAATGAAGCAATATTACTCTTTTCTTATAAAGATTAAAAATAAGAAATTAATTGACAATTAAGTTGATAATTATGATATTAAAAATAATATTAATTATAATATTAATTAAAATAATTAATATTGTAATTAATCACTTGCTTGTTAAAAAGTCACTCAATGATCACGTATCTATATATCAAATCTTCATAAGAAACAAAATCAAACTATACATTCTGCTATATCAATTGTTTTTCTTAGATTACCGAATCAGTTTCATATTATGCATGATAAACAGTTGGCATTAATTTTAAGTACTCTATTATATTAATTACATTGTTCGCTTAATTAAGTTATTCGATAATTAAAAACAACTTGACTAAATAATTTAAAATTGTTTTTTTTTATTTTGCTCTATTATTTTCTCTTACAATAATAACTATTATTCTTCGCAATATTATTTCTATAATTTATAGATTTGTATTTTTATTTTCTGAAGATATGCAATATCTCAAAGTAGAATTTGTTCTCAAAATTATTATTACTTTTCTTAATTTTTATATTTTATAAACTTTTCTTTTAATTCCTATTATTCCTGTAATTCCTATTATTTTCGAAGATTTTTATCAAAAGATTAATTTCCAAAAATTTTATTTGCTTTTTACTTTTAAAAATTATTACGTATCTACTATATGCAACTATACGTATACGTTTCCATTGTTTGCGTATATGATGCATATAGAATGACTACATATTTTGTAGATTTAATTATAATGTTTATTAACTTCATATTTCGATACAATATCACTCTTTGACATAGAATTGTGCATTACCTTATATATTATCCCATTTATTACCAATCATCAAGTACAGTCAATGATTTATGTTGTGATATTAACGTTATCTTCTGTAAATGACCAAAGTTCGAGAAGTACTTGAACAGAGAAGCACGAAAGAAATCTATTGGTGTAAAGTAGATAAAATTTCTGTTCGATTAAGTCATAATGATTATGCAATGTCTTCGTATAAATAGAAGAGAGAACTCGTAGGATTCAGTATATTTATTTTGGATTTCTGGATAAATGTGATGAATTCAGAACAAAAGTGTAAAATATTATCGAGAAGTTTCTTATTAATTATTTATAATTATTAATTGTTATTAATTGATATCTTTTTGTTAAATAAAAGTCGCCATTTTGACGATATAAAGAAATATTTTTGTGAAATATTCTTAACAAAAATGTCATGCAGTGCAATCTTTATGAGAATTGAAATATAAATACTTAAAAAAATGCTATTGTACATTTAAAAAGAAAAAAAAAAATACAAAAGAAATAAATTTACAATTTTATATATAATATATATACAGAATGTATGAAGATAAAGAAATAAATTATATATCTACAGTGCAAAATGAAAAATTAGAAAAGTTTATCGATTGCACAATGAACATTATCTTTAAAACTGCCTTGATTGAAGTAATTCCTTATCATAATATTATTTATCAAACCTCATTTTCTTATAGAACAAATATGTATATATACATATATGATTAAAATAAATATTTTTATGATTATATATGTTTCAAAATTTTAAAAAATATATTTAGCAATTGTTTAAAAAATAATTTGCCTACCTTATAAATAAAATATTCCGTCCAAATAAAATCTTTCTTTATCTCATTAAATATTTTCTCTTCTCAACTGTAAATTTCAAACAAAAGACGATTAGTGAAGAGGGGGTTGGTGAGTTTACATCAAAACCAATCATTTTCGCGGTAACGTACAGATAGGCATGGTGATCGTGAAACAAACTTGATATTTTCTTTAGCCGATTGAATTAGTCAGATCGTGTTGAATTTTTAACCAAGCCATAATAAGCACAATATATTACATATGTATTAAACAATATTCTCGTTTAAACTGATCAGTCAAGACATAGCTGATACGTTTAATGCACAGGAGAACAACAAAGACGTGTCTGCTGCGGCGATGCCGCAAACGGAATCCGTTGTACCAATGATGTTCGACAACTTCGTGTTGAAACGGTGGCTTCGTTCCATCGGACCAGTTCGTCGTTTTGAAGTGCTAAAAAAGGTGCGATTCATTTTCATGATCGAGCTTTCTGGCAAACTAGAAATGGATTTTTGCGTTGTTTAATAAAAGCCATTGTCTTGTATTACCATAGTGTCGTATTATGCCTAGGGGTATGGCGTCGTCCAAATGAAACAAATAAACGCGATGTAAACATCAATACGAGACGTTTGTCTTCTTTTTTTTATATCCTTCAAATTTTTTTTCTACACGTTTTCAAAATAGAATTCCGTTGACGATGTTACGAGAATCTAACCATAAAAATCGGTGGCGATTGTTTCAGCTGAAAACAGATTTGGAAAATCTAGGCTTATCACGTAAACAGGTACACCGGGGGTTGATGCAATTAGCGACGAAACCACATGTGGTCCTTACACGCCAACCACTCTACAGGAAATGTGGGTAAGTTTGCAACTATTGACTAATCGGTAATAAGAATATTACTCTTTGTTGATTTTTGCTCAAGAATCGAAATATATTTTTCATAAATTTTCTTGTAATTTTAAATGATTATTCTAAATGATTATTACGAATTTAATTATTCTTATATTGATATGATACTAGATTTTTGTCAAAAGACTAATTAATTATCTAAAATCTCATTTATTCACCTTGTTTGTATTGATAAAAAACGTACGAATCATACATTTATTATTTAACTAATTATTGAGAAATCTACAAGTAATTTATAAAACGGAAATAAAATTATAACGTAGTTAATTCTTAACATTAAGCAAATTCTATTACACATTTTTTTTTACTTACAGTAACATTTTCGTTTTTTATTAATTATTTATATGTGTTGTGTATTTCGTAAAGAATGAAATTGTATTTTCTTATCTTATATTATATTTTATATTTTATTGAAATATATGAACCATATTCATCAAACGAAAAATAAAAATATATTAAAATTTTTTATGGAATATAACATAAAATATAATGAAAATTAAATGTATGTATGCGTAAATTTCTAAATTATATTTATATTTTATAAATTATATATACGTATATTTTATAATTATAATTTATAAATAATATTTATTAAGATTATAAAGATCTTTTTTTAGTCTATTTATAAAATCACAAATCAAAATGCAGTTTTTCTAACTAGTCTTTATTTTTTTGTATATATTCCTATATTTGTTTATATATGTATGAATATAAAAGAAATATAATGAATTGTAAAATGAATAGTTATATAACATGCGTGATAAAGTTAGCTATTATATGCGATAAATAATATATTTAACTTATTAAATCTCTTAGAATATTGAAGGCGTATAAAAATCGTGCTTTATTATTCTTTTAATAACTAACAAATAACATTATTAGTTAGGAAAAACACGATTGAATGAAATGAAAAATATTCAAAACGAAATGTTATCAAATTTATATAGAATTTATATGGAAATAATATTATTTCATATAAAAATGCAATATTTTATTAAACTTTATATTTATAATTACTCTATTATAATTATAAACATTTAATGTACAAAATTGATATCGTAGAAATATAAAACGAATTTTAATTAAGAAATAAAATTTTATAAAATGAGACAAATTGATTCATTTTTTTGCTATATAGATTGAATATTTTTATTATGTACGAATTCTGAATATTTACGAATATTCTTGATCTTGCAATTACAAAATTTAAAAAAAAAAATATAAATAATTAACAATTTAAATGTAAAATATGTACGTAACAATAAATTATTGAAAAGAATTATTTTCAGAATTCGAAAATAATATCGATCGTTATATATAATTTTTTAAGTTCAAATCAATTTTATAATAAATTTTTATTTTGACATAATAATATAAAATATTATAAAATATGTTGATTTAATTCTAAATCAATACTTTCATTATTTATGTTTCAGATTAAAAAATTTAGAAAATGAGAAAGAAAATAAAATTGTTGACAATTATAGAATGATCGATGTACAAAAATTAAACAATATTGAATGGATTGTTGAACAAGGGGATAAACATATCAAAAAAACGAATAGCGTAAAAGCATATGAAGATTCATTAATAAAAAATAATCGAGAATTATTCATAGAAGGTTGTAAGGTAGAAATTCCTCTAACATTCCATTCCTTTGATAAGGCTTTAGAACAATTTGACAAGCTTGTATCTTCAAAAATGAACATGCACGAAAAGTTGTCTAATAGACGAGCTTCCGTTATTGTATCGACGGATTCTGTAATTAAGTCACAAAAAAACACATTTTCGAGTAAAAAATCTAATAAAAATGAAAATCATCTTACATATATTGAAGATAAAAATTCTCGAATACAAAAAATTTCTAATTTAATATCTGATAAAATAGATAGAATACCTGCTACTAAAAAAATTGATATAAAATTAAACTTAAAACCTTCTTCTGATAAAAAAGAAAATAATTGTATAAAATCAGAGTCTTATAAAGTATTAAACACTTATTATATAAAATCGCATATTAATAAAAAATTATGTAATGAAAAGAAGAATATGGATGTTAAAGTAAATAATACATCAAGCAAAAATAAATATTCAAAAAAAGAAACGATAGATTATAAGATCGAAGAAAATGTAAAAAAAAGAACGGTTTATGAACCGGTAACTTCAGATTCTACACAACGAAAAAAGATTCGTACATCAATTGATGAACATAAAGAAATCAATAGAAAAAAAAGAAAAAAATTAAAAAATAAGTTTCGAGCATATTTCGGAGAATGTATAACTATTAGTGAAGATGAACAGGAACAAACTATTTTACAAAACAGATTTAAAAGAAGAAGAAAAAAAGATTCTGTTGATTCTAGTGATTCTGGTGTGTATATTGCTGATAAAAGTACGCCTCTACAAATTATAAAAGATATTCAGAAAACTATATCTAATTCACTAATTTCTAAAAAATTTAACGAAAATTTATCTGAAGAAATTATTATAAATGCCAATATAGATTATGAATCAAAAGTCATTGACAATGAAAATACGAAAACTATTGATTTAATTGAAAATAAAAAAGTATCAAAAATCAAACAGGATATATATGGAAAAATCATTGCAAAGGCTAATAATGAATCAAAAGAAATTATTGACAAAGAAAATACTAATTCAATCGAAAATAGAAAAATATTAAAGCTCAAACAAGATATATCTGGAAAAATCATTGCAAATGTCAATATAGATGATGAATTAAAAAAAGTTATTAATAATGAAAGTATTAAAATTATTGATTCAATTGAAGATAAAAAAGAATTGAAAATCAGGCAAATCATATCTGCAGAAACTACTGCAAATGTCAATACAGATAATGAATCAAAAGAAATTATTGATAATGAAAGTATCAAAACTATTGATTTAGTTGAAAGTAAAAAAGGATTGAAATCTGGACAAGATGTATTTGAAGAAACTATTAGAAATGTCAATAGAAATAACAAATCAAAAGAAATTATTGATAATAAAATTGAAAATAAAAGTACTAAAACTATTGATTCAGTATTGAAAATCAAGCAAGATTTATCTGAATCAATACATCTTGCCATTGCAAATGTCAATATAAATAATGAATTAAAAGAAGTTTCTGGCAATGAAACTATTGATTCAATTGAAAGTCTAATAAATATGGAAATTGAAAACAATGAATTACAAATTATTCAAACAAAGAAAAACAATATATCTCAAGAAAAATTAATTAATATTGATAGGGACAATATTATAACAAATAAACATAGACTAAGTGTTATACAAAGCAAAGATACTTCAAACATAGATATACCTCAAATAACTAAAGAAATAGAAGATAGTACTTCTTTAAAAAAAGTAGAAATAAAAACTAGTAATACAACATTATCTTCTGATATTTTTTGTTCCACAAATGATACAATAAATATAACTGAAGATTTTTCAGAACTTCAAAATTGTAATTTAGATATAAAAGATTTTAATGATCTTCTTTATATGGATATTACTGAAACTTGTCAAATCACATCAAATGGAAATGTTCTTAGCATTCAAGAAACCATTGAAGAAGTTATGAATAAAAATATTGATGAAAATTCAAATTTAAATAATTTATCCAAAACACAAATAGATTATAATCAAGATGTTAAAAAAACAATATCAAATTGTACTGAAGGAAATAACAATAAAGATTTAAATAAAATGCAATCTTCTAATACAAATGATAAAATTATTTCTATAAATAATATATGTAATGTACCAAAAAAGGAAAATGAATTACCAGTAGCAGAATTCAAATTAAATATTTTAGAAAAAAAAAACATTCAATCCAATAATCTATCTCAGGGTAGATTAAGAGTTTTATCAAGTGCAGAATTAGGTTCTAGATGGTGTCCTACACCTATAAACACTGTTATGTCTACTGTTTCTCAATTTTCACATTCTACTCCTCATTTCACAAATGCAACAACTTATGATAAAGTTAATTTGGATAATACTATTGTTGTTTCAACATCAATGGCTCAAATAGTACCTACAACAATATCTTTAATTACTACATTTGCACCTACAGCAATTAATGAAACAACAATTTCTGAAAATATGAGAAAAAATAATATAGATCACAAATTTTCAAAATCTGTTTACTTTATTTTCGTGAACATACGTGATTTAATTCAAAAAAGACGAATGTGTTTAAATACTAATTTGAATATTAATTATGATAAGTTATTATTTATAGAATTTGAAAAGCTAAGAAAAATATTGAATATAGAAGATTATATCGATTTAATTGATGGAGTTCTAATTATACTTAACAAAGAAATGTTAGTAATGCCATTATTGTCTTTAGGAGAATTGTTTCATTATACACCACTAATTGAATCTCTTTATATTCGTTCATCAAATAAACGTAAAACTGTAGTAAATAATTCTAGTGAATGTCAAATTATAACACCTATAATTGTTTCAAATCAAATAACATCAAATCAAAATAGATATTCTAATTCACAAGTATCACAGAATGTATGTGTTACATCTATGCATTCTACATTACAACATGTACTTCCTGTTAATCAAAATCAAACATCTACAAATGTTACTTTAAAACAATCTTATCAGAATTCTCAAGGAAAAATCACTTTGCAATCACAAAACAATTCATTTCAAAATAATATGCCAATAAATTCTACTGCTATTAATAATCATAATATACATCAACATAATTATAACATGCAAATGCACAAAATTGTTAGTCAACAAAAAGTTCCAAATTCTTATTTTGTTCAACAGAAACCAACTACAAATATATATACCATGCAAAATCTTCCTGTACAACATTCCTCATTTCCTTCTAATATTAATCAACTGGGAGACCGACAAATTTCTCTATCCAATTCACAATTCATAAATCATAAACCATATGTTCCACAAAATGTTTTTACATCACAAAAAAATACATTTTATAATGTAAATGTACCAAATTATCCTATACAACAAAATATAAATTCAACACATGTACAAAATATAGTTATGTCCCCTGTAACTCAATATCAAAATCCAACACATCAACAAAATGTTTATAATATATCACAAGATATTCAGCTACAAACTATTCCACGACATATATCATCAAATTATAATATACGACAATCTGTACAGCCTATATTTGCAATGAACGTATCATATAATGAACTTAAACACCGAAAAATACCACAGAAAATATCAATGGAAACTTTACAAAATCATATATCTGAACAAGTATCATCATCTCAGAAACAGCACAAGAAAACGAAATCTATTTCAAAGAAGAAAGATCTGCAAATTTCATTAGAATCAACAATAAAATTATTCAATGTATTAAAATATATTTCTGATATTCAAAAAATTATATTATTAAAACAAATAGATTTTTACTTTAGTTGTACTACATGGTTACAACAACAATTTACATCAGGACAATGGCAAAAAATTAATTCACAAAGATCTTTATTACTTAATTTTCAAACACTTTTAAAACATCTGATAGAAAAAACTGTAAAAGATTTTCTACCAGATAAATCTCAAGGAAATATGTTTGAAACAAATATACTCAAAAATATTAAAATTGATGTTCCAAAAATGGTACAAATTGTAGTAAACGAAAATGAAGGAATGTATTGTCAGGTTGAAGTATCTAAAGCTTATCAAGAACAAAATAAAATAATGAATATTAAACAAAATTGTGTAACACATCAAGAAAATTTAACACAAAACCAATATGAAAAAGAACATGAAGCAACTAACAATATTTCACAAAGTAAGGAAGTTTCAAATGAAAAACAAAAATTGGAAATATCACATAAAGAAGTACAAAACAAAACATTTGGAAATAGAATTCTGATACAGAAAGACAATTCTCCAATTAAGTCAAGTTTACAAATATGTGAAACATCAGAAATTATTATTCATCAGGAGAATAAAATCGAAGAAGAACCAAATAATTCCAAAGATACATATAATTTAAATATTAAGGAACAAAATTTAGGAGTACCAGCAAAAATAATCGAAAATATTTCTCAAATAATTGAAGAAAAAACATCAGTATTATCAAATATGAAACTACCTAACAATGATATTCTGCAATTAAATCAACATTTAGTTACTGTTGAAATATCTTCTAATAATGATCAAGTAACTGTTATTGATACTAATGCTACTAATGAAACTAAATCAAAGAATGAAGAATCTACAGAATATGAAGAACTTCAAAAAAAACTTCAAAAAGAACTTCATATTTCATCATCATCTTTAGAAAATACAAGTTACAATATATTAGCAATATCTTCACCAAAAATTGCAAATAATGTGAAAGATTTTGATAATGAAGATTTGGATAATTCTTCATTGGAAGAAACTATTACATCTCACATTGAAGACATTAGAAGTATTTCATTAGAAACATTTGAAAAGATGGAAGAAACTAATAATATTATAACTACAATAGATGGAAATATTGAAGAGGAAGAAATTAAAATATGTTTATTTTGTGGAAAACCTAGTACTGTAGCATGTTCCATTTGTTTAGAAGCTAAGTATTGTTCTAAAGAATGTTTCGAACGACATTGGGAAGATCATTATAAAGACTGTACACCTGTAAAAAAAAGAGTATATAATTGAAATTTAGAATAATTATTCTTTTTTGTTATTTTATTCATCTTTTATAATAAAAAGTATTCAAACTATAACAATAACTTTGTTATATTAAACAAAATATATTGTTAATGTTTTATATTAGACAATAAATATATTAATATACTTCATTTTTTATTAATCAATGTGATAAATTGTTATTGAGAAAAAAAATAACTAATTTTGTATTTAAATACAAAATATAAAATAAATTTGTATTTCAAATGATATGTGAATCATTTTTAATATGTAATTATATATGACTATAATGTATGATCTTTTGATGTAAATAAAAAAAAATCTATTTATTTATTTATTTTATTGCCAAGCATTACAAGTTAAATACATATAGATACTAAATATAAATTCTTCTAATGTTGTTCTTCATAACCAATTCCAGGTATGTAATTTATTCTAGGATTATGAAAGAGTGAATGTTTACCATCTCCCCATGGAAAAGGCTATACAAAATATTAAATTACAATTAAATTGATTTTTATAAGAATTTCATTTTAATTTTAGTTAAAATTTATTTATTTTATTTTATTTATTTTACCTTATTCATGATTTTTAAATAAGGATAATGAACAAATTCTGGGGGCGGTTTTGAATGTTCTTCTTGATGTTTCAAATAACAATTAGCCATTGCAAGTCCAATTATAGGAAAAGCGACAAAAAGAGTGATAGATCTCCATAATTTTATAGTACCTAAAATTATGTGGGACGATAAGTTTTGCTTACATAACATATATTTCTATCTTTTATTAATATTATAAATGTTTGTATTTATATTAATAAATATACGATTGAAAAATATTTTTTTATCAATTATATAGTTATAATGATATATGATTTAGAAATGACAAAATAAAGTAATAGATAAAAATTGTAGTAAGTATATATATAGTATCCTCGATTTCATATTAGACGATTTTCTGTATATTAAGATTCATTGTGAATATTATGAATAAAATTTTTTATAATTTACCTTCTGAAACATGATGAGTACGTTGTTCTACTGTCTTTACATATTCTTCCATACCTCGCGTGAAAGTATGGCCAAATTGGCCTACCTTTAATATCCTCGCCATTTTATGAGTATAGCAGTTTCTCCACTACTGACTTTTGTTCATTCGATATTCGTATTACTTTGTACGATTATATAATCACAATTGTCAGATGTAATTTATGTTTCTAAAGATAGATGTCGTTCAATGTTACTGTGTGAATAAAATTAATTTTATTTATAATTGATAAGTCAATATTGTTATGTATAGAATAGATTAAATTTTAAAGTATAAAAGTATAAATAAAAAAAATACAAGAAATTTTGATTACAGAATATTTTATAGAATTCATAATATGAATTATGCATTTTATAGAAAAATCATAAATTCAAAAATTAAATATTTATATTTTTTTATATTAAAGATTTATATATATATAAGAAGAATAAAAATATAAAATAAATAGAGATAAAATAAGAATTGACATTCAGTGTCATCTCTTGAATAAATTTAAATTTTCAAAGTAGAATAGAATAAGAATTAAGAATTAGTATCATCTTTTGAGTATCTTTAAAAAAACAATTCTTTAAAAAAAGATGTTTTTGAAATTTAAAAGATGGCATTGAAGATCAATTCTTAACCTATGTTCATTTTTCTTCTATTATTTATTGTTTTTTCTATATGTGTTTCATTTTGGCATTTTGAAGATGGCGCTGATTTTTATATTTTTACTTTATCTTTTTTCTATTATTTACTTTTTTTGCTTTCCTGTTTTGCGCTCAAGAAATGACACCGATATCTTATTAACTTTATTGTCTTCTTTGCTTAATCTATTGATTAAAAATCTTAAATAATAAAATAGAATCGGACTCAATTTTTTTATATTGTATGATTTATAACTTAACATATTATTAAAATAGTTTTCATAAATATAGATTGTTTACATTATATGCTAGTTATATGCAAAAGATATATAATATATATAATATAGATATTGTGTGTCATCCATTAGTCACGTGATATCTTATTCGTTATTTTAATTTCTAATAATTTAAACCACATATTAGTACTGAATAGAATAATATTTCTTTTATCTTTTTCTTTCTTATGTAAATAAAAAAATTAATTTATTATTACGGTATGTTTTTATTAGTAATATAAATACTATTACGTAAAATTATGATAAAATAAATTAAATTATTTATAACTAAATTCTTTTAATATTTTTTCTGTTCTAATGAAATTTATAATTTAAAAATAATTAATATATAGTTTAATAATTTAATATGGATAATAACAATTAGTAAATAATGCATTAATATATAATATTATTTCATTAAAATATTGTTAAAACATTGTTTATTTTTGGATTAAATTATTAATCTTTTATATACCGAGTATATGTATTACATATATACATATATATAATAATTTATTTTAATTATTTTCTGAAGTAAATATATAATTCTAAATTATATTAATATAATTAAATATCAAACTTATTTTACACGCTAAATGAGATATGATGCGTTTTATAACGCATTTTATTGTAAATAAATGAACGTGGAAGAAATGATTATTTATTATATACTCATTTAATTAATTGTACAAAATATTAAATATAATTTAATATCTTTCAGTTCGAATGGGTAATTCTACCTCAAAAAATAATTATCACAATAATCAGAAGTATACTAGTCAGGTATATATCATTTAAAATTATTATAACCTATGTAATTTAAATAATGTATTTAATAAGATAAATTATTATTAATATGTCATTATATTTTAATTGATAAAAATTAATAAATATTATTATAATATATATGTATATATATATATATATATATATACATACATATATGTTATTATGCAGTACAGTCTTAGTGATATAATTGGTGGAAGTTGTATTGGATCAACACAGTCTTCACAGAAAGAAATTAAATCATGGTCTCGTGCTTCTTGCAGAAGGTAATTTTATTGTTTTATAATATATATAGGTTTAATAATTTATATACATTTTTTTAATTTTGTAGCTGGAGCGAAGGCACATTAAATGACCCATTAGGTACTTCAAAGACATCATGGCCTGTATCGCGTACTCAGGCTATGTTTCTTCCAGAATTTCAAATAAAACAAATACCTTTACAACATGCTTATACGTTTATAAGCGTAATAGCCAAAGGAGCTTATGGAAAAGTATATAAAATTCAAAAACAAGATACTGGACAATTTTTTGCTTTAAAAATAATCAATAAAGCAAAAGTTGTTGCTGAAAATGGTATAATGCAAGCTAAACAAGAAGTATGTATATTTTAATTGAAGAAATATTGACTTATTATAAGTAATGATTAAATTTAAATTTATATTTAATATAGGTGTCTATACAGAGATTAGTTGGTCACCATCCATTTATATTAGATTGTTCTCATAGATGGCAAGGAAGAAAAACATTGTATATATGTAAGTCTATTGTATATATATAAGTTATATATATTATTAAATATATATTAATATTATAAAAATATAATTATAAAATATATATATTATAAAATATAATTATTATTAAATTTTTTTAATGTTTAATGTTCATTTATTTCAGTAACTAATTTTATTGGGGGAGGAGAATTATTTTCATTAGTCGAACAATGTGGTTCTTTGCCAGAAAATATAGTTAGAATATATATAGCAGAAATTGCTTTAGCAATTGGTAAATAAATATTGTTTTTAATGATAATTGAATCTAGAATAAAATGTGTAATTTTCTTTTTTATTATTTTGTTAAAGATTTTTTGCACAATGCTGGTGTAGTACATAGAGACATAAAAGCTACAAATGTTTTATTAGATGAAGAAGGTCATGCTGTAATTATTGACTTTGGTCTTGCAAAATGGTTAAATCACACAGAAAGAACACATACACTTTGTGGAACTCCAGAATACATGGGTAAGTGTTAAAATATTATATATAGTATTATATTGTAAATATTATTGTAATATTATAAATATTAAATCATCAATATTTTTTCATTTTATGTATTTTTATTATAGCACCAGAAATATTCAATAGACAATATTATGGTCAAGAAGTTGATTGGTGGTCATTGGGAGTATTGGCTTGTTTTATGTTTACATATCAGGTATGAATAACATATATATATATATATATATATATTTTTAAATTAAAATTATTTTTATATTATATTAGAATTAATGTGAACACAATATAAATAATAGAAATAATAGAAAAAATTACATAATAATATATATTACATTGCGAATATAAGTTTGTTTTAATCTTTTTTTTTTTTTTTTTGTATTGTTTTTCCATCTTTCAAAGCAATAGTTTTTAGTATAACATATACATTATATTTGAAAGTATTAGTATTTGCTATTTATAACTATTTGAAAGAAAGAGCCAATCAGTGGACTCCGTGGCGCAACGGTAGCGCGTCTGACTCCAGATCAGAAGGTTGCGTGTTCAAATCACGTCGGGGTCAAAAGAATTTTCTTTAATTTTTTTTTTCAATGTTTAACAAATAAAATAGAAAAAATAAATTTTGTAGATATATTAATCTAATAAATATTATACGATTTTTTTTTACTTTTTTATATATTTTATTTTTAATTTTTCAATATATTACAAAGAAACAATTATTAATATAATAATAATAATAATAATAATTTTTACGTAATTTAAAAAAAAGTTTTAATAATGAATATTTTCAAATAGAAATTAAATAAATTTCTTATTTGAGAGACATATTTAAAAAATTTGAACAAAGTTAATTTTTTTTAAATTTTTAATAACAATTTTTCTTATTTAAAATAAATCTTTAAGTTATTTAAAGATATTAAAATATATTAATATATATCAATTTTTGTTTTTAATTATATTTTTAAAAAAAATTACAATATAAATAATATTTTAACAATTATCTTTATGTATATAATAATAATAAATATTTAATTATACTAATAATAATATGAATAAAAATTTAATTTTTATTTAAAAATGAAAAAATAATTCGCCCCCGGGTGGGCTCGAACCACCAACCTTTCGGTTAACAGCCGAACGCGCTAGCCGATTGCGCCACGGAGGCATTCGTTGGTGGATTTCTTTTCGATTCCTTTTTAGTCATTTTGCATTTTTTATATGTGATTTTATTATATGATTTTGTTTTGTAATTTTTATTATTTTTGATATTTTTGTTTTATTATTAACACATTTTGCAAGAAAATTTATTTTTCATTTTTTTCATATTTTTTTTATATTTCATTTTTCATAGCGAATATGTATTTATAAAATTATTTTTTCTTATTTTTTTTTTAAATTAAAAACTGTTTTATGCATTCAGAATTATTATTTTCTTACAAATATTTGAAAGATAATGAAAATTTATTATTCGTACATTATAAAATATATTATTTAATAGATTTTTTTTTTCATTCTTTATTTCTTAATTTTTTTATATTAATATCAATTATTAAAAACAATATATATACTCGATACACACGAGATATTTCAAATATATTTATACTTCGTATAATTTCATCGAATTAAATATTATTTGCAACATCGTCGTATAATAATTCCATATGGAAACTATTTAAATATGATAATAATTGTTATTATATGTATATCTATAATTTTTATGTTGCATATTTTAAATATATCATCTTTATCTACAATAGATTTCAAGAAAATGAACGACTTAAAATAATAGGGATACAATTATTTTCCCATGAATCGTGTCCTGCACGCTTTTCATCGATGCTTCTTGCGTAAAAGTATGCAACTGGGACTCGGAAAGAAGAAAGCAAACGAGCGTGTCTTTCGTTGCAAAATCCTTCGTGCCTTGACATTTTCATCGGGTCCACTCACCTCGCGTATCCTCACTGTTTACAAAGCTTATTCTCGGACAAGATAACTTTTCATACGGCCTTTTGATGAATCGACATCCACTGCGTCACAGAGAAATGTCGATGTGTTCGGCGCGGTCATAAGATCATTCGTTAGCCATGACACGGTCAATCACGTGAATGGCTGGTTTTTGTGCAAGTGCATTCATATTCTTAAAGATTTTTTTTTTAGAATCAACAATAACATTATCCTTTAACGAAGATCGTTTAATGAAGATTTTATTATCAGAAAATGATTTATTTTCACCAAATAATTTGATTCGAGATTTTTATTTGACTCGAACGATAAGATTCTTATTCTATTGGGTTTTAACTAGTATGTGTAAGTGGTAGTAGTATGAGTGGAATGTGGAAGTTTATGTTTCAGAGTAGTCGGTTTCAATAGGCGTCTTAATATGTGTGTTATTACTTGATTAATATATAACACGTTTTAAAAATGGTGGACAATACCTTGAAGCAAAGTCGACGCGATAATTTACTTTGAAATAGTTACAAAAGATTTAAAAAAAACGTGATCGTGATAATTATAACTTCTAAACGCATTTGTAATAAAATATTCGAGAGAAAAGTTTGATATTTCGAATGATGGAATCGGAAGTATATTTCTCCTGCAAATACAAAAAAAAAAGTTTTCTTCATTTTCTAGATTTTTCATTTTTCTAACAAAGGAGGTAAAAGATAATTTATCGATCAGATGCATGCAAGGATCAATCATTGTCAAAAACTCATTGTCCACAGTAATAATAATAATTATTATTATAACGATGATAGTAATAATACAAATAATAATATTAATAATAATAGCGGTACTGGTACTAAATCGTAATAATAATAATAATATTAATAATAATAATGACACGTATCTCTAAAAAAAAAAAAGAAGACAGAGTCGAGCTACACACTAGTTTTATTGGGATGAGGTTGTAGTTGTGGTTCGTGTGTCGTTTTTTTGAGGGGGGAGGGGGGGGGGGGGAAAAAAATAAAGAAAAAGAGATTCTGGTGAGGAAGGGGGGATTTGGGATAAGGATACTAAAATATTAGGGGGCCGATTTCGTCCCCGCGGACAGATCGCGGTGTCCGCCGGGACGAAGGAGAGGATGATCCCTGGCGTGCACCAAGTCAGATCCCAAAGGGTGACCACGTGTTCCTGAGATGTAGATGTTTTCGTTTTTCGTCCCGCATTCGATCCAAGTTTCCATCTTCATCGTGATCATCATCGTCATCGTCGTCCTCATCGTTGTTTTCAGAATCTTGTTCCGACGTGTGCTTTTCTAAGTTTCATCCCTCACAGCCAGGTGGCCACGTGGTCATCCTGCCCCGAGTCGATGTGAATCTTCTCTCGGAATCGTAGCGCGCCGGGGGAAGTTTTGGACCCTGCCACAGAATTTGATCGCGCAATCTCTCTCTCCCATTCACACCGATATACACTCTCACTCCGTCTCGTTCTCTCTCTCTCTCTCCCGCTCGCTGCTTTTCTCTACCCGGGGCCGAACAATTCGCGCATTCTTGTTCATCTTTTTTTTTTTTACGTTTATTAATTTTTTTTTTTATCTTTTTAAATGTTTTCCCATTTTTGTCTGGTCGATGGTGATTCTGAACGCAGTGGTCTGGACGAGTGGCGAGTCAGTGTCCGCTCCGTTCGAGATGTTCGTTCGCTTGAGAATTTTTCAATCGAGGTTATCGTTCTCTCTTCTCCTTCCCGCCTCTCGCTGCGACCGTTACCCTCGCTCCTATCTTTCACTTACACTTTCAGTTCTTGAGGTTTGGGCAGAAGTTCGGGCTTGGACTCGTCGCCAGCCTTGGAGGATTCCTGCTTGGATTCCTCGGAGGATTTCTCCTCCTCGCTGCCCTTGCTCTCCTTCTTCTCGCCTGATTTCTCCTCGGAGGAATCGTCCGAGCGCTCCTTCGCTTCCTTCGCGCCGGCTTCCTGCTGTTTCTGCCCTTCCTCCTTCTTTTCCTCGGCTGGCTCGGATTTTGCTTCGGGCTGAGCCTCCGCGGTCTCGCGTTTAGCTTGGCTGGCTTCGGCGGGTTTGGCCGCCGATTGTTCGGAGGATTCTTGAGCGTTGCCGGCGGAGGAACCTACCTCGGCGCTCTTCGCTTCCTTCTCCGGCTGAGGAGCAGCTGCAGCGGCGGCAGCGGCGGCGGCAGCAGCAGCCTCGGTCTTCTCCTCGCTCTTCGAGGATGATTCCTCGGAACTGAGGGCGGGTTGCTCGACGGCGGCGGGTTGCTGAGCCTTCTCGCCCTCGGTGGCCGGCTTGTTCTCCTCCGCTGCCTTGGCCTGATCCTGTTGGACGGCTGGCTGTTCAGGTTTCTTCTCCTCGGGGGCAGCTTCCTCGGCGTCGCGGGTCACACGGTCGGGTTTCTCCTCGGCCTTCTTCTCCTGTTGCTCCTCCTGCGGCTTCTCGGCCTTCTTCTCCTCGGCGGCCGGCTGAGCCTTCTCCTCCGACTCGGAGCCCGACGAGTTAGCTTCATCCTCCTTTCTCACGCTTGGCTTCGCTTCCTCCTTGCTCTCCTCCTTCGCCTCCTCTTTCCCAGCCTCCGCGCTCTTCTCAACAGAGTCTACCTGCTCGGAACTCTTTCCCTCCGCCACAGCTGCTTTCTGTAACACGAACACGAAGCTTTGCCGTCACGAGAAATCATTACGAGCAATAAGTTCGAGTTCAAGAAAATGTTTACAAAGGGTGTGAACGTACAGCAACGGGTTGTTCCGCCGGGACCTCGGCAACGGGTGCCTCCTGAGGAACGGCTTGCACCACGGTCTCGTGAGACTCGGAGGCGGCCTGCTTCAAGCTCTCCTCTTCCTTCTTTTCTTCTTGACCCTGCTGCTCCTGTGCCTTCTGCTCTTGCGCGGCCTGCTGCTGTTCACCCTCTTGCTGAGCTTGCTGTTGCTGCGATTGCTGCTCCTGCTGCGGCTGTTGCTCGGCCAACTTCTCCTGCCCGCCTTCCTCCTTCTTCTCCTCGGGTTTCGCTTCTTGCTGACCCTCTTCCTTCTTCTCCTCCAGAGCCTTCTCGCCCTGTTGAGGGTTCTCGGCCGAGGACTCGCTCCTCACGCTCGGTTTCTCGGCCTCGGCGGCCGATTTCGCCTCGGCTGGCGCCGGCTCCGCCGCCGCCACCTCCTGGCTCGCAGGTGCCGCGGCCTCGGCGTTCATCGGGGCATCGGGCTTGCTCGCACTCGCCGATTTCTCGAGCGGCACGACTTGGAGGGGCTCCTGGTTCTCGGCCACCGGCATCGAGAGCACCGCCTTCTGGCTCAACAGGCACACCATCGCTAATACGAGTAGCTTCGTCATCTTGATATCTGCAAGAGAGAGCAAGCGGGATCGTTTAGATTTAACTGGAGCAAATTGCTACGTTGGGACAAATCTTATCGCGTTGTCTCTCGTCAAACTCGATCTCGCGAGACAGGGTAAAGAAGAAGTAACGCCCGACACGATAAGAGCGTTCTAGCCGAGTAGTGTAGTGGAGAGGAAACGAGGCACGTTTCTCGTAATCTTCCAGTTAGAGGAGCGGACGTGAGTAAGTAGAGACGAGCTTCTCTTTCGCATGAATGGAGAACGTGAATGGGCCACCGATGGACGAAAAGCAGAGCGTAAAACGGCTTTTAAAATGGAAGCAGAGAGAGAGAGAGAGACGAGTGGAATGGGAATTGGAGGATGGGCAAGGGGCTGGCGGAGGAACCGGCAGGAAGGAGAGGGACGGAGGTGACATTGAACCGAATGCATTGAACAAGGCGAGCGTTATGGAACTAATGACAGGATGCGTGCCCCTCGTTACGCGTACTCGCGCCACTTCTCCAACCACGGACGCGCGTCTCGTTCTTCGTTCCCCGTCACGTTTTCCTCGCGAATCCGTGACGACAATCGGTGGACGCGTGTCGCGTTCGCGCCTTACCCACCGGATGCTGACAATACCCGAGAGAGATTTAATCGTGGTTTCTCCATCACCAGCTTCGTCGTTGCGTTTTTTCCCCGTTTCGCCTAGAGATCGCGCGATGCATTCATTATTAATCCGTTCCTTTAATGTTAATTAATTTCGAAACAAAAGTGAAATTAGGTCGGGCGTTAATTAAACGAACGCAACGTGGACGTTGCGCGCGCAACCGAAAGCGAAACATGGGTGGAACTTCCGCAATAGGCGGAAACGGATGACAAGAGAAGACATTGTTCGGAAATTGGGTGGAAATCGGACTCGTTGTGACGATCAAGATATTATTCCTCGAAAAAAAAAGAGAAAAATACCCGGCTAACAATATTCTCGAGAACGATAACGAGAATGAAAGATTATCCAGGACGATGAAAATTTCTTGATTTTTGGCTCGAGCTCTTGCAGCCAAAATTCCACCGTTGCTACTATTTTTCTGTCTTTGTTTTATCCCTGAAAACAAGTGAACAGGAGGGCACGAATAACGGAACCGATTCTATTCTAATTATAAATTGTCGCGTCCACTATTACGAGGCTCGTCGTCGTCGCGTAAATCGATTCCGCTGCGCACATCGGTATCGTATGCGCGTTATACGTTCCCTATTGCCAGGCATCGAGGTAATACACGTGAGAGCGGGCGAAGTCTTGAAACCGGAGACAATCGTCGTGGTGTCGCGTGGACGCGACGATTTTCTTTGCAACAGACTTGCTTTGATCCACGCATTTAAGCCAATGCAAAATATTCAACGACGACGAATATATCCATCCACGATATGCAACGATCCGATTTTCGTTCGTATGGATCGATAATACACAGTTTGCGACGTTTCTCTTTCTCGCCCAAGTTTCAACTGTCGTTTCAACCGTATTTTCTCTCTCTCTCTCTTGCCTCGCTCGAGCGAAACGAGCTGACGAAATTGACACGCGTGCGTACCAGTCTGAAACTGGTTCGTGATATGAAGAAAAAAAGAAAAAAAAAGAAAAGAAAAGAGAAAAATATCACTATACCGGCATTCTTTCGATTTCACGCGGCACCGTCGTACGACCTTCCGTTCGGAGCTTGCGGCCAATCAAGCGGGTAATTTATACATAGAGGAAGCTGTTCCCGTTGCGCGTACGTCGAAGAGAGAGACGAGGTGGTTCGCGAACGTTCCATCCATAAAAATCGAGACTGGTCGAAAGAATGGGCTGGGAGGAAGAAGGGATCGAAGAAGCGAAGGGAAGAGGAGGAGTGATTTTGACGAAGAGGAAAGAGCGGAATTGGAATCCGCGAAACGGATATCTGGGAACGAAACGACACGCCTTCTGGAGGAGAGCGTGGAATGCGCATCGAGAAGGTGAACGGTTCGGAGAGGGAAAATAGCGAGGGATAAAGAGGGAAAAACTGGGCGACAGCCTGGTGGTGATCGGGCGAGGAAAGAGGAAAGAGGTTGAAACGGTCCAGTTTTTACGATGGAATGGGCTCGCGTTCGCCAATTGGAGAACCGTTGCACGTTACGCTCGTGTTTTGTCCGCTGACTTTGTGTACACGAGAGATTGACGCGAACAGAAATTTCCTATGTATAGATAACTCTGACGCGCTACATTCGTACAGGAAATGTGTAACAAATAAAATCTATCTTGAACTATCTTTAAAAAGAACACTTTTGGAACTCGTAAATAAAGGTAAATTTTTATTCGAGAAAGATGTAAAATCAAGCTGAAGCGGAAAACGTGCGAAACGAGACGAGGTGAACGTTCGAGGGGACCCGTTGAAGACGAGAAACGAAATTAAGGGACAAGTATACATTAGCGAGTCGTATAATCGACATTAATAACAATCGTCCAGGCCTGATCGTGTTGCAAGCGGACGTAATGGGCCGCAATAAAGTTAATTGCAAATTACTTTGCGAGTCACGAGCGTGTAGGTAACCGTCCCCGTGTATACACGCGTGCGTATACGTAAGTGCACGCGTATACCTCTCGAGTCGTGTTGTTGCGCGTTTTGGTTAATTGCAACGTTGGTCAACCTCGAAACGAGTACGGGAAGATGTAATACGAGGAAGATGATTGTGGAGGGGGCAGAGGCAGGGAAGAGAGGATTCCCCGCGGAAGGGCCTCCCGTAAGAAAATTAAAATGACGATATCTCTTTGCGAGGGATAGGAACGACACCGGAGAGGAAATGCCTGTGAAAGATGATGGACACCCATTACCTTATCAAGATCATCAGAGATGTAATAATGGTACACCACCGCTTACAAAAGAAGACGCTGCCACCGTCCATTGAAGTGGTTCACCGCTTCAATGCTTTCTGCTCCCTTCTCTCTTTCTCTCGCTCTCTCTCTCTCTCTCGTTCTTTCTCTCTTTCTTTCTCCCCCTCCCTCCTCCAAAGTGTCCACTATGCGCAACGCGGCATTTATTATTATCGGCTCTATCCTTTTCGCGATTGTCGATCTAATCTGCGCGCATTGAATCTCAACTGGGCTCGAGGAATATATAGAATGCGTCGCAGTTAACGCGATCGACCAGGAATGCCGATTGTTGCCGCTAATCGGCTTTGAAAAGAGGGGTCCCGCTGCCATTTCTCGTCTGTCGTCCCAATTATCATTTTATCTTATCGTTCTAATCTCGTTAACTCTCCCAACTCCCTGTACGATCCCTGGCTCGTTGTTATGAAAACAAGTTCGTATCAACGGGAAAATGTTTCGGAGGGGTCAATTGACGGATAATCCCGCGGCTCTTTCAATATACTCGTAAAGAAGGAAAATTTGAATTTCCTGAAAGTGGGTGGAGAAAAATTACAACTTTTTTTTTCCCGAAAGATCAACACTTTTCCCAAGTGATTCTAAAAGAAAAAAAAAAAAAAGAACAACAAACTCGAAAAATTAAATTGTATAAACGTTGACTCGTTACTGGAAACCTCGTTCCTTTCTATGTACTTTCGACATATGCGGCACGAAAAAATCTATATACATATATGTATGTATGAGGCTGTAAAAAAATTTTCACGCGTTTGAATCGATTAGAGACCGGAGCGAAAGAGGAGGAGAGGAGACGGGGACGATGCTCGATCGAAAAAGAAAGAAGATCCCTATGAAAACGGAGGATCCTCGGTTGGCTTGCGTGTATCGCAGTGTCTCTCCGCTCAGATTAAATCGGATTAGCGATGAGTTAATTAACGGCGAGGGAATATTGGCGGGCGTTAAGGAAAAAAAGAAAAAGAAGGATACGCGATTGCGAGAGGAGGAGAAGAAATTACGCAAACCCGCGGTCGTTGCGAAATATACGCAAATTGTACGTTCCGACGATTATTCCATTTAACATTTTCCTCGGTTTTAATCACCGACGCGGGTTCGAAGACAGCCATTTCGCGATTCCACGTAATCGAGCTCCGGGCTACCTGTGCGTGCACCACGATCGTTGACATTCCCAATCTCTCCAACGTCTCTCTCTAAATATCATCACCCGATAAAGAAAAGAAAAGATAGGGAGAAAAAAAAGAAGAAGAAAATTTCCCTTCCAATTCTCTCAGTTTCGATTTCTTTCGAGGCTTCGAAGGATATTTGTTTGCTTGGAAAGAAAGGAACAAGAAAAGAAAAGAAAAGAAAAGGAGAAGAAGATAAAAGAACACACGCGCGACGACGTTTACGACTTATTTACGACTGTTTCGAGAAAAATTTCGAGAAAAAGGATCGCGAAAATCGAGTAAGGGGAGGAGAGGGGGGAGGGAGAAGGGGGGAGGGAAGAGAAAAATTGTACGCCGGACGACGGAGAGACGAGTTACAACTACGGATATTGCGTATTACGATTCTACTCACGTCTTTTTCTCTCCTCCGTGGAACTGGTCGGAACGGCTTCCGTCTCTTGGTCGTCGACTTGGTTCGTCCGGCTTTAGACTCTTCCTGGATGCTTCTTCTCCGTGGAGGCCGCTCGGGCAGGCAGGAATTTACTCTCTCACCGATCAAACTGTTCGTTCGGAAATTAAAAAAAAAAAAAGGAGACCGGTATTCAGATAACTCTTGATCGCACCGTGTAGCTTCGCGGAGTCGAAATGATTGAATTTGAGCTCCGCTCTGAACAGGGCAGATTAAAAAATAGGATGCTCGTGTGTATCGAGACAAACGAGAGATGCAGCGAGAAGTAAGTTGCCCTCCTCTCTCTTTCTCTCTCTTTCTCTCTCTCCCTCTCTCTCTTCCTCTTTCTCTCTCTCCCTCTTTCTCTTTCTCTTCTTTTTCGCGCGCGTGCGATTACGCTCGTTCGCTCGAGAGGAAACCGTTCGGTGATATCGGGATGAAGGTTGGGTCGTGTGTCGAGATGGAATCGTCGGGGCCCCGCTTATATACCCATTTACCCACCAGCGGCACCACGGCCAGGATCGTATAAGGGGGCCCCCGACCCTCTTCACCCGCCCCCCTACCACGGGCCCCTCTTTTACTCTTCTCTTCTCTTCCCTCTTCCGTCGTTTCTTCTTTCCTCCACACCTCGTGCTACACCTCCCCCGACCTGCCCTCCCTTCCACCTTCCTCTCCCTTCCCCTCGCCTCTTCTCCGTCCTTACCCACCTTACCCTCTCTCTCTCTCTCTCTCTCTCTCTCTCTCTCTCTCTCTCTCTCTCTGCACTCCATCGGACGTGATTCGAGACGCGTGCTCTCGATCCTTGTCCCTCGACCTGGGCCACGATCAACCGGGACGCTGCGCGCCGATATATTCCTCTCTGCACAACCCGCGAGCCCAACTGCCGTCCTCCACGAGCAAAACGAACCGGAGAGAGGGGGGGAGGAGGGGGAGGGAGAGGAGGGGGGTAGCGATTCTCGCCGACAGATTTTCAAGTATCGAATCGGATAGGTGGCTCGCGGTGGCTCTCTCGAGACCCGCGGCTGACACGCTCTATTCGCCACGAGAGAATCCGCGCACTCGAGAGGATCCTCGATTCCTCGATCCTCGATCATTGCCTTCGGGACCATCTTTTTCGAGAACGTTCTGTCTTTTCCTCTTTTTTCTTTCTTTTTTTCCTTTTCCTTTTTTTTCGTGACGTTTTCCCGTCGAGGCGTATCGTCATCTCGATATATTTGCGAGTTTTTCGACGTATATTCCGCGTTCCTCTCCGCGCGAGGAATTTTGTGATAGGGAGAAGGGGAGTGGATAAAATGATTATTCGAGGGAGGAGGTGTATGTTTGATTTTAGGGGATGGATAGAGAGATGGACGGTGAAAAAGAAGGAGAAGAAGAGGAAGAAGAAGAAGAACAAAAAGAAAAGAAAAAGAAAAGGTTTCGAGGAAAAAACGTCGAGCCGAGATTGTATTATAACGTGTGCATGTTGGAACTCTGGCGAGTGGGCGAAACGTGTTAACTCGTCTTTTGTGAGATACGTTCGCGGAGTGAACGTTCGTTCGTTCGTTCGTTCGTTCGTTCGTTCTTTCGTATGTACCTTTGTCGGGCCACGACACGTTTTCGTTTCGCGAGGCCGTTCGTGTTTCTCGCTCGAGTATATTGGTGGTATATATTGCTCCTCGTTTCGAGTTTCGTTTCTTTCAACGGGCTCTTCAATTGGTTAGTTCGGGGAAAAAGGAGAGAGAGAGAAAGAGAGGAAAGGGGATTCTTTAAAAAAAAAGAAGTAATAATTTGTCATTTAAGAATCATTTCAACCGAAGAAAATAATTGTCATCTTCTTCTTCTTTATACGATATATTGGTTAAAAGAGAAGAAGAAACGTTTACGACACGCTTACTACGTACGAGAATTTACGAGAATTTCATTATAAATGATAATTCGAAAAATGATAGCAATTTTGATTCGCTCACACGTTTCATTAGAATCTAATTAAATTCCACACAGTGATTTATCTTTTCCATGCATCTTTTTCCCCATTCGATCGAAAAATATGCGCTCTAATTTCGCATTTAACATCGGACATGGGCTGAGGAAAGGAAGGAAGAGTTTATATCTTTTATAATCTAATCTCGAAAATTATAATCATATCGCGTTTAATTCTCGTTCGATTATCCACGAATCTTCTCCTGCGATAATTGATCTCCCTTCCCTTCCTCTTTCATCGCGCGCGCAAATCAATCTCTGTCCAATCGTTCATGCGGACGTCGAATCTCGAGCGATTTGAATTTCGTTTCTCTCGTTGACATTCGACGCAGTGTTCCGTGACGCACCTGAACGTTTCGTCGCGGCTCATTTTTCCTTTGTCGCGACAGGACAGGACGATGTTTTAAAAGCAATTCGTTCGGCGTGATTCAGTATCGGGCGGAAGTGCAGCGGTGGAACGGTGGCTGCCTCTTGATAACGTGAAAAGGACCTTGATGTTTGACCGCGATAGAAATATTAGGACGCGTTGATTATCTCGTAGAACGATCTTTTTCGCTTCCTCTTTCGTCGCCATTGTGTTTCATATATATGATTTTTTTTTTTAATAATTAGTCGTTAATTTATTGGCACTTATAATTTGTATTTTCAAAAATTTTTTCTGTATAGGGAATATTTTCTTTTCGATTTATTAATCGTTTGTGTCGAGTTTGTTATATATTGTTTATAGAATAATAATTGTGAACGACGAAATTTGAATTGTGATTAATTGGTTAACTTGATAATAATGGAATAATCGTTTCCTTAATCGCGCCAACGATCTCTCTTTCTCTCTTTCTCTTTTTTTTTACGCAATTAATCGATAAATATAATTTATCTCGCGGATGCTTCTTTCGAAATAAAATTCGAAAGTCGATTTAAATTTCGTATATATAATATATCCTCTAAAATGTCGCAAATTTCTTAATCCTTCGTTTAAGTTTGATCAATTATTATTTCTCGATCGAGAAAACGTGTGAGATCGTCACGAGAGTGAAGAAAAGAAGAAAAAAAAATAAAAAGAAAGATATAAAATAGATTACGCGCAGAAACGTCCGGTGTCAAAATGAATAATGCTTCGCTTGTTGGGGATTGGGCAGAAACAAGATCTTTTGTAGTTCTCTCGACTCTTTCTTCGATCAGCCTTTACGTTCGTTACGTAAAATCCTTTTATCGTATTATCTCTGAAGGAAGAATTATCGTTGACTCGACACCTAAGAGCGCGCCCATTCAATCCACCGAAATTTCGGAGGGAAACGAGTTTCGTGTGTTTTTTTCATTCGCACACCTCAGAATTCTCTCATCTCTCAATGAGCGCAAACGAATCGTCTCGCACGTGTTCGACATGTTCAAGTGGGCGAAAAGCACAACTTTCTTGGAGCTTGTTTGCGAACGACGGAAGTACGTGTGGAATTTGTAACAGACCTTAACTAGTTCTAATTTGTCGTTGTTGGCGTCAGGTTATGAGCTTGACGCAAAAAGTGTTAAAAAATGGTTTTTACGATCTTTGTACAGCTGATTCATCTTTGTGTCGATTACGAGGAAAAAAGGTCTGTAAATATATATATATATATATATGTGTATATAAAACGTAACATTGAAAATATTGAAATTTCTCGTTATACGAAGAAAAATTCTGGAAAAGGATTAATCTTTTGCGAAGAATCGAATCTGTTTTTAATTTTGATACAAAGGATAAATTCTAAGAGGTATATTATGTGTGTACAGGTATTTACAAAGCCTCGAATAGAAGTGGTATTCAGTTTCGTAATTTTTAATTTGCTTTGCGATTAATTTTATTCGATGAAAAGTGTCGTTGCATTTCTGAACATTCTCGAATCATTCTATAACTCCTGAAAACTTAAAAATCCAATATCCCCTATAATAATTCTTAAAACGTACTTTCTAATCCGACTTAAAATATGAAGATAGCATAGAATTTAGAAAAATAAAAAAATCTTCTTTCAATTCTTCCAACGGTAACCAACATCTTATCCATCAAATATTCGTCTCGATCGTTTTAACAAGTTCTAAAAACCATAAATTACACCAATTTGAAACGAACATCTTATCCAAATTTTATATATATATATTTTTTTCGTCTCCAATCATTATCTCAATCATCTTCGAATTAACATCGATTTTAAATCTATTTAAATCTCGATCCGATCCTCACATCTCATCCATCAAATATTCGTCTCGATCGTTTTAACAAATCACAAATCCTCTTTTATCACTAATTCGAAACGAATATCTCATCCAAATTTTATTCATTTCTAATCGTTATCTCAATCACGAAATAAATAATCGATCTCAAATCTAAATCGTTCTGGATCCTCACATCTCGTCCATCAAATATTCGTCCTAACAAATCACAAATCTTCTTTTATCACCAATTTGAAACGAATATCTTATCCAAATTTTATTCGTTTCCAATCGTTATCTCAATCACGAATTAAATAATCGATGTTAAATCTATTTAAATTATTCTCAATTCAATTTTCACATCTCATCCATCAAATATCGTCCTAACAAATCCTAGAAATCACAAATCTTGTTTTACCACCAATTCAAAACGAATATCTCATCTAAATTTTATTCATTTCCAATCGTTATCTCAATCACGAATTAAATAATCGATCTTAAATCTATTTAAATCATTCTCAATTCAATTTTCATATCTCATCCATCAAATATCGTCTTAATAAATTCTAGAAATCACAAATCCTCTTTTGTCACCAATCTAAATCGTTCTCGATCCGATCCTTACATCTCGTCCATCAAATTATAAAATTATAAAATATAAAATATAAAATATAAAATATAAAATATAAAATTATAAATATTCGTCTCGATCTTCCTAACAAATCCTAGAAATCACAAATCCTGTTTTACCACCAATTCGAAACGAATATCTCATCCAAATTTTATTCGTTTCCAATCGTTATCTGAATCACGAATTAAATAATCGATGTTAAATCTACCTAAATCGTTCTCGATCGGATTCTCGCCTTTCTCTCCGTGTCCACGAAGAATTGGAGGTCGCGTGGCCATCCCCATTACGCAAACGACGGGCGCGAAAGACGGGAAAAGTCGGCCGCGGCGCTGCGACCAATCAATCGCGATTTTCCATCGCGAATCGGATTCGATGCGCGCGGGCCTCATCTCGGACATTGTATCCTTTGCGGAGGCCAAAGCGACGCATCCCGACGCGGTTTCAGACCGGTTCTGTTCAGGGCGAAGGTCGCCGGCTGATGTGAGGTCGTCGATACCGAACGCCTCGAGATTTTTGCTTTTGCCGACGCCTTTGCGCGTGCCACGTCTGATCGATGATGACACCACGCGCGAGATTTCGGTGGGGATCGATCGATCCAGATTTCTCCTTTTTCAACCGATTAATCGTGCTCTTGGTATTTTTGTTAGTTTTAGTGTTGTTATTAGTTTTAGTTATTAGGAGAGGTTAAATTATTTTTTTTTCTTTTTGTTAATTATCACTGTTTGGTAGGTAATTGGTTTGGTAGGAATTAGAATTTAGGTGAAGTGGATGGATAGATAAGAGCGATAATTATTTAGAATTTTTATTTGTTTCAGTTGGTTCGAAGAGGTTATAGGTTATATTTTATTATCGGTATAATATATTGTTGCTCAAAGTCAAGATCGAAGTTAATAAATAGATTGAATCGATCGTGGAGAATGGATTAACAGATTTGCCCGCGGCGAGGCAATGATTGAGATCTTGTGCCATTGCGAATTGCCATAAATATCCGTTCATCACAACAAATTTATTCCTTAGAAGTTGTTGTTCGATGATAAAGGAAAAATGCAGGAATGAACTTGTTATTAGCAATATTTATTCGCAACAGGAGCCAGAAACTCGATTATTCATCTGGCGCCTCCAACCAATGGCGTCATCGTAGTTGTTTTCTTGCAAAAAAAAGAAAAAAACTGTCAAGAGATGTTCTCAACTTGTTCTCCGATAAGAGAGTCGACACGTTCTTACTTTTTCTTTTAATTTTTCAAAATTAAAAAATACAAAATTATAACGCATTCAGGAATCAATCGAGTGTAAAACATAATCTAATTTATATTGGTCAGAAAATTCGTGCAGTTTTGTTAACGATTGACGATTATATTTCTTTTCGATCTCATCAATTTACAATTAATAACTTTGGAAGACGGATAATCCCAAAATATATTATACACTCACAGTTCCAAATTCCACAGATCTGAATTAAAAAAAGTAAGAAAGACGAAAGTATCGTACATATAGATAAGAATTTAAGTACGTACTTCCACAACAGAAATAGATTTTAATGAATACAAATTTTGCATATATAAAACACAGATAAAATATATATTGTCAACTATAAAAGTTATATACGATCGTTGAACGCGGGCAATAAAAACGACGTAAATAAAAGAACTCGACGCGAGACGTGTGTCGCGCGTGTTATTTATTTCTCGAAAAGAAAAGGGGGAAAAAAAAAATCATTTTTCCTACATTTCTTCCTCGACCTTCATAAATATCCACCTGGCAGAGGTGGATGCACCCGCGATTATCCGGCGGCGAGGGTGAAAAATCGCAGCGGGTTCAGAAACCGTATCGGGAATAAAAGCTCTCGAAGCAAGGAATAAAAGGCGTAGCATAATGACGTTTCAACGTTATAAACGCGGCCGTTCTCGCTTGTATCGCGGAGCATCCACGCTCTTCCTGGATCCTCGTGCTAGTTGCCGAGGAAACGAGCACCTTACAACCGGCGATTCCCAACCGTTACGTACCGTTAGGAGCGATCGTCTATGTCGCCGCTCGTGAAAAATACTCTTTTTTTTGCCGAGCCGCCTGAAACGGTCCGATAATTTTACTTATTCGCGCTCTTAAAATAGACGCGCAATTCCTATGCGCTGCTCGAAACGCCGCCACAAGAGAGTCCATCATTTTCCTGTCAAAAGAGACGGATATACTTCAGGTATGCGTGCTTTCCTCGCAGCTTTATTCAAGTTCGATCGGTGGTCCATCATTTTCTTGTCGAATTGCACTTAAACGCTTTCGGTTTTTTTTATTTAAACTCGGATGGATATTTTTTTCGATGCGTCGATCCTCGAAATGTGGTTTTTTTCGTTTTCAGATTCGCACGATCGTTCGTTTGAGGTTATATAAGTGAAGTTTGGGTTTATCCGCATTTAATCGTAATTAATTATTTTCGAATCGTCGAATAAAATATTCGAAATATCGAATCGATTTATTTTTCATCCGTATTCGAATTGAATATCATTATTGGTTAATTGCTATCGGATATAATGGATCAAAAAGTAAGATATTGCTTGGCTGAGCAAGGATTAATTATAGTTTCGATTATGCTATATAGAATTTATTACACAAGTGAAATAATAATCGATTTTTAATAATGGAGTGGAATACGAGTAATTTCGTTTCTAATGATGTTCCGCGATCCTTATAAAGGTCGTTGCTCTATTATTAGGAAACGTTAAGATAATTTATTATAATTTAAGAGTCAGATTCTTGTGTATCTTATGTATAGATAAAAAGTATTGAATCGCATGAGATTAACATAGGAATATAAAAATTTGTGAGAAAAGAGATTTTAAATCAATTTAAATCTCTTCGAATTACGAATTTATCGAGATCAGAGAAGATTTATTATCTTTTTTATTTATTTGAAGAAATAAACAAGTTATTTTTTTTATTATCGCACGTTAAATATTCACGATATGATTTCACATATTTATTTGTACGGTTTGGAATTAAATTAAAACTGGTAAGGAAAAATTAATAAAGGTTTCACGATAATTTGATCGATATTGTAATAAGATTACGTGATGATGTGATGAAACGAATATGAATATTCGAACAGTCTTCGGTGTTCAGAATGCTTAATGGATCGTTTCGTATTGAGAATTTTTTTTTTTTTTTTTCAATGCGTGAAAATAAACGAGAATTCCTCGGGCGATTCATCGATAACAATGGGATATTATTTGATATGCAGGATAAGATCTGTAGAAATGTTCAATTTTATTACGATTCCAAGTGATATTTCTCTTTCGTGGGAATATCCTTCGTTTCAGAGGTAACGAAGGACGGATTGCTTAGTTTCTTCACGAGGTTACCGAGCATTTCGTTTTTTCAGAGAACATGGAAGGACGATTATTATTATTATTCGTCACGAAACATATACGATCAAAAACTTTAACAAGAATTGCAATTGTACTCGGTTCGATTCAACTCGAAGCAAAAAATTTCCTAACGATCTCTTAACAACAGTGACGCGAGATTCTCAAATTGAAAGGCAAAAATTGGAATTCGTAATTAATGATCTCGAAGCTTTGAAAATTCTCTCGTCCGTGTAACATAAGTTCGCAACACGTCCTTCCAACTCTTCGTAATATGCGTACTCTTCTCAAATCCCGTATTTCACGCTCTGCACTTCACATTCCGGCGAGTTTTTGCGCACGAGAAATAACGTTCGATGTTTCCTCGAGGAATTCAAATCGCGTCCGAAATTCCAGATTCGACGCTCGTACGCCGAAATTATAAATTATCGCATTTGGAGGAACAACGGCGCAACCTTTTGCTCGGCCATTTCGAAGCCCTGGTGGCTTCCTGGTGATAATACTGAACGTGAATCACTGATTTGACGCCACTCGAAAATAATTCGTTTTCATCTAACGTTGCGCAACGTTAGCCTAACGTCGTCGAGATTTTATTTTGTAACGGGTTTTAGAATCGCCGATTTCCGAATTTTTTTTTTACGCTTTGTACTGTTGCGTTTCGCAGGTTGGAATATCTTTTCGTGGTTTTTTATTTTTTTCCTTTTTTTTTCTCTTTTGCTCGATCGTTAATCGAATTTGGAGAAGAAATCGCAGTTGCGAAATCGGTGGCGGGATCTAAAAGAAATCTAGAGAAGATGATTCATCTTACTCGTTCGGGGAGACAGAGAGTAATGTATTTCCGGTTTTTCATATTTTTTGCCACGATGATTAGTTGGCACTTTTTTGTCTTTGGTCGTTAAGTCGTGGTATTTTATTATTTTATTTTATTATTATTTTTTTTTTGAAACGTTATAAAATTCCTCGCACTTTTATCGTTTTACAAATTTACAAATATCCTCTTCTTCGCTTGTAAACTTTTAAACGTAAAAAAGGAAAAACGTTCGAGTTGGAACAGAAATGTTGTGCATCTCGATTACGATGCTATCACAATGGGGATTTTTCACAGGCGAGTACACGTACCAAGGACACGTCGCGGAGACATCATTAGGAAGAATGGAAAAAAAAGTAGAAGTGGAAGGAGTTATTCGCAGTTGTTCGCAAATTCTTAGGAAATTGTTGCCTCGCGGAGAGCGATTGTATAAAACTTTTTTTTTGTCGGGACACTAATAAACAAATCACTGATCCGTGACACGCAAAGATTTTACTCGCAAAATTTTTACGTTAATTAATTATCATCTACACAATTCGATCGAATGCGTTACTTTTCATTTCCACATTAAAACAACTCTTATTTCACAAATTCTTCTGTAAATATTTTATTTACACGTGAAAATAACATTTGGAAAAAATCTCTCGAGCGAGGAAGATCCACATAAGAAGAATTATTACGAAAAATGACGTATCACTCGTGCAACCGTATAATCGTTGGAACCGGCCACCCAAAATCAATCATCGGCCGATCGTAAATCACTGGAAACAAGCCTATCAAAACGCCTCCCGCGTCTATTTTCGCAATACGAGGTATAAACGTTGCGGTGCGTACCCTTTGGCGAACGGTTAAACGGCGCTGGGGACAACGAAAAGTCGTCGTGCGAGTTGCGAGAGAACGGCGATTCCGCAACGAAAAAATTAGCGTGGCATTCGAAATGAGATATCGTGGAACTGCTTCGCTACTACGATCCATCGTGGAATCATCGAAGGATGAATAAACGTGATACATCCTATTTTTCCTTATGGAAAAAAGGAAAGAAAAAAGAAAGAAGAAAAAAACGATACTTTATATAGCGCATAGTCTGATTGTGCGACGTCGAGTGGGTCATTACGTTCCATTGCGATTTGGATGACGAGGGGGATTATTCAAATAGAAGGACGAATCGTTTCACCATTGTGCCTCGCCAATGTAACGATATCGAATAGCGTGGCCATTAAATTGTCGCGTGCCTTCGGATTGCCGGTGAATCGAGATATTTTTTGGAGATATTTTGCTTTCTCAATCGCGCCTTCTTAACGAATTTATCGAGGTGAGATAATTGTCTCTTATTTTCTTCTTTTCTATGTGCGATTATTGTTAATTTTTCGTGAAAGGATTTCGTGTCGAGAATTTATTCGTGTCGATAAGTTTGATTCGCTTGTTTCTCCTCTCTTTCTCTCTCTGTTTCTCTCTCTTCATTTGAAGAAAATTTAATTCTCGAGAATAATGCATATCGATTCCTCTTCGTTCGATCTTCCAACGTAATTCGTTGTAACAGTATAATATAATCAACTGCGTGGTTATTACCGCTCATTAACACCAGTATCATTGATCTCGAACGACCTTCGCGCACGCAACAACGTAATCTTGGTTGATTAATGCGTGATTTACACTCATCCCATGAGAAATGCCTGCCTCCTTTCTTTCACATATGCAAGAAAGCTGTTACCCTTGCTCCTCTCGCAAGAATTGCATCGAACAAAGATGTAATTAACTCTAGAAGAAAAAAGAAAAAAAAAAAGAAGAAGAAAAAGGACTCGATAATATTAAACCGCGATTATCTCGATATTGCTTTATAATAAATTGATTTTTAAATAGGATTATAAACAAGGTACAAATTTACGATATTATCTTTCCTCTGATCGATCAAGATGAGAATAATTCATTTCAGAAGAGAAAATTTATTCGATCTCGAAAATTTATCGAATTTATATATATATATATATTTTTGATCGATTCACAGATATAATCGATTGATCTTGTCAAGAAAATATCGAGTATTAAATTTGAAAAAATACGATTAAAATTCGAAGTGATGATTGACATTATGAACATTTTTACAGACATCTGTGTAACACAGAGATGATAATAACGTGTGTAATATAATAATAGTGATGAAAAATTCGCTTCACCGCGAAGTGCACACTTTCAGTGACGAGCCATAAGCGTTTAAGGGGTTAACCAGCCATCCTCGACCTTGACTCTGCTTGACTTCTAATTTTATCCCAAACTCGAGCCGGTTTCGGTACCGGTCGTGGACGTTTCTCGTATCTTACAATAGGGTTGCGATCGAATAATCAAGCGATTATTAATTGGACCATTAAAAATCTCATTTTATTTTAAAACTAGTTTGCGACGGGAATATTACTGTGATATTATACTCTACTCCTTTTTTTTTCTTCAGTAATAAACGCTTACATAAAATTTTTCGAACGATTTGCAATCTTTTCTTTTTCTTTTTTTTTCGAAAATATTATTTATTTCTCAAGGGATACTTATTCATGAATAAAGATTTTTCCTTCAACGGGAGGGAGTTAAAGATGAGAATAATTTTACGATAAATTGTCTTTAGATAGATTAACGTATGGAAATTTATGTTCGATTGGTTAACCATTAATGTAAACGATAGTGAACGTTCGATATTCATGAAATGAATATTTTATCGCGATTATCGAGCCATTAACTCATTAAATATTTCATGTTGTATTACAGTCTTCGCATGATGTAAAATAAGAATCAGTTGATTTCACCTCGTTTTGTTGCACACTGATTTCCACTTCCTTGCGCTTACCTACTTATTGCAAAATTTCATACTCCTCTTGATTGAAACCAAGTTATTTATACACGAACAAAACGACGATTAAACGGAAAGGGGATTCAATTAAGCGAGATCGTATTTTTCCGCTTCGTTTTATTTCCCTCACCGAAATAGAATAGCGGGAAACCTGTTATGAAATCGTGGCTAACGTGTCCACGGCAACTCTGGCATTATCAAGGTTAGATTACTATACAAAAAAAAAAAAAAAGAAGAAGAAGAAGAAGAAGAAAAAAACAGAATATTTTAAGAAGAACCTGTATTAGCTCGTTGACTTCGATTTCAAGAAGCCAAACAACATAGTATCGTGTTGCGGAAGTATTAATATTCCCGGTCGACGATAATAATTACATATTCGAATATATTAATTGTTTATTAAATTAAAAAGGATAAATAAATAAATTAAAAAAAATTGGAAATAACTTTAAATAATAAATTGTAATAAATTTGATTTTGCCGCCTTTTTAAACCGCACAATATATAATTTATAAGACGCCACGATGGAAATATTTCGCGTCGCAATATCGTTCGTGTCTCACAACACGAATGATATCTCGCGAGTTTGTTTATTAAACGTAGAGTCGAGGTTTACTGTTGGCCCGATAATCGACATTCAGTTTCGCAAGATATCTCGTTCGTATCGTATCTCTTTCGATTAATCAATCCTCTTTTAAATATAAATTGACACACAAATTTTAATACTACGCTCAATATTCTTGTATTTTATATATATATATATATATATATATTATTATATATATTCGAAACGTTCGTAGTAAATACGAAAAAAAAAAAAAAAGGAAAAAAAGGAAATAATTCTCGCCTTCTTTCCCTTTTCATCACCGATCCCTTTCCCACCAACCATCCAAACCCGTGGGCGCGAATATAATTACGAAATGACGAGTCCGCGGTGCAAATGACAGGTCTCTGGTCACATCCTGACGTCGAGGTGGCTCCTTTTTCTTTCGTTTCCTCTCGAAGATGGCCCCCTTTTCGTATCCACGTCAAAGCATCCTTTTCCGCGACAGGCAATTACGCTTTTGCACGGAGGTGTCGCTCTAATTTCGTATCGGTCGGCCATGATGGAAAAGAAATGAGAGAGACAGAGGGAGAGAAAGAGAAAGAGTGGGAGAAGGGAATAAAAATAAAAAAAATTGGAGAGAGAAAAAATGGAAGAAAAAGTGGAGCGGAGAGAGGTGGGGTTCTCGTGAACGTCTGGGGTCCTAGTTTTAGACGAAACCGCGTAAATGGTTTGTCGAGCTCGTGCAATGCGCGTCGTGTGGTAGACATTATACGATATTATGGCGCGGATCGTGTAACGTTATGATTATCTCGCAAGGAGCCCAAGGTCTGTCCTCTTCTTGTCCTCTCCCGCCGATGTAATTGTTCTTTCGTTTAACACTCGTGCATCTTCGTTCTTGTTTTTCTTTTTTTCCTCTCTTCTCTTTTCGTTCTCTTTATTTTTGCCAGATTTCATTAACACGGTTAAAGGATTTCTCGCGTTATTCGGAGGAATACAAGGAAAATATCGCGAAGGGGAATACGATAAGATCTATGTACGATTTACTTGGATTCTTGTACGAGGGGAACGAATTCAAAAGTGATATCTTTTATTTATTTATTTATTTTTTTTAGAATTCTCCATTTAATCGAGAATGATGTAAATTTAAAATAACGTAGGCGTGTAAAAGAATCTCTTATGACGTTTCAAAGGTACGTAAGGGGAAAATGAATTTGACGGCTGGTTGATATCTCTCTTTTTATTTTTATTTATTTATTTATTTATTTGAATTCTCAATAAATAATCGAGAGATTCGAAGAGGAGAGAAGTGGTACAAGTCAAAAATAAGATAAACACAGGAAGATCCTTATTTACTCGAGGAGGATTTTTTTCTTACGAATATCAAAGTTCCTTTGTATGAAATACCACGAAGATTATTGAAATAATTAATCAAGATTGCAGTAAGAATGAAGGAGCACGCGAAGAGAAGTTTCACGAGAGGATGTGATTAATTTAAGAGTAGTTTGTAAATTTGCAATTCTTATTCGCCGTACGGGGATTTTTCATTTTTTTCGAATATCTCGAATAACTTGAATATACATTAAGAATTTTCCTTATCCGAGAGAAGAAAAAAAAAGAGAGAGAGAAAGAGAGAGAGAGAGAAATAAAGATACATGAATGAGTATCCTCCTCAAATACAGTGTTGCCACTGTTGTGAATTCCTTCTCTCATTTTCTACGGTACAAATCAGAAAAGGCAACACGAGACATAAATTACCATATTCTCGTATCACTATCGTTTACTTGCTTTTATGCTTATCTCGCCATTTAAATCACATTTCTTCACATTTTGTTATTTCAATTTACAACTTCGATAATACCACAATACCATAAACGCAACTTACTTTATCAATACGAAACGTTTATCCCCCAAAAAGAAAATATATACGCGTCGCAATAAAAATAAATAATAAATTCCAGATTTCGATTTAATGATTTTATGAATCGATCAAAATCGAGCCGACCAAGGATAATGTAATAACAACGCCCATCGAATCCTCAACTCGATCGCATTCCCCTCTTCCCCTCTTCAATTAGCATTCGAAATCCCTCTTGCATCCACGATATACCGTATAACGTTCTCTCGTGGATGCAAGGGGGAGGAAAGGGAGGAAGAGGAGGAGGAGGAGGAGAAAAGACGTTAAAGACGAGGTGGAAGGAGAGGAAGCGAGGGTGGGCAGCAGGGGTGGAAGGGAGGAGGATTGGAAGCGGAGGGGTTGGAGCGGAGCGGAGTCGAAGATACATCGGCTAAGGCTAAGTTAGGATGAGGATAGCGGCGATTATCTTAACGATCCCTTGCAGCAAAACCTGAACGGCAACTCCTCTTCGTCCCTCTCAACTCCTCGTGGAGATGCACCGCGTGCACCGGTCCCACCACCGATCGGTCCGCCTTCCCTGTTGCACTTGGTCGCGTTGCTGCGGCCGTTCCTGCCTTCCATCCATGCGCGCCCCCTCGTTGCTGCTCGTCGCTCCTCGGCTACCAAAGAAATACCCCGCCGCCGAGGTTAAAAAAGAAAGAAACCGTCGTTGGACGTCAGCTGAAAATAGCACGGCGTTGTTGCCTTCGGCGAAAGAAGCGGTGCCTCGACAGCCGCAAGAATCCGCGGTCACCATTTTCTTCCCTTCCTTCCTATTTTCTTTATCCTTCTTTTTTTTCTCTCCTCCCCCCCTTCCTCCATCATCGTAGATAGGACTGGTTTTAAGGATAAGCGCGGGTCGCAACAGTTGCCGTAACAACGATGCTATAACATCGTTGCAACACAATAAAAGGGGGCCGCGATTCGTGACGCGAGGGAACGAGGGTACGACGATCTTGATCTTCCCTCGATTCTTTTCCTTGATCTACGCGAGAAGGGAGAACTTGTTGGATCGAGCGAGGAAAATTTAGAAGAGGGGAGAGGGATATCGCTCGCTATTGATAATGCGGCGATAATATTTAGAAAAATTGGCGAAAGCATCCTTTGATTAAATTGGAGGGAACGCGGCACACGCGTTGAACGCCTCGCGCTTGAACGATAATTCGACAACTCGGAAGCCAAGGCGAGGCTGGCCAGCTGGCGTGTTGCGGCAGGAGTAGCCTTCGATTCGTTCAGTGACTCCGAATCTCCACCGAGCTCGAGATACATCCACGAATACGAGGCACACACAAGCGTTGTATCAGCTCGGCCTTTCTGTTCTTTCAAACAGGAGATCGCGAGATAGAACGTGTTCTCAACGTAGCACATATACCGTTGTAACTCGCCGATTCTAAAATCCTGACCTCCTCGAAACCTATCCAAGCGGTACACCAGCACCACCAGTGTCTCTAAAATATTCATGGTCGATCTTGAATATCGTCATTGGCACACTTAGTCCGAGCTTCTGGGACACGAAGGATCTCTCTTTCTCTCTCCTGAATTCTGCATAGAAGCTACACGCGTGTCACACAGCGAGGACATCGTACAGTTGGCCAGGAATCCAGGAGGAGGGTATAAATGAGCCCGCGCATCGGCGTAGAACTCGAGGAAAGGAACTTCGCGTTCGAGTATACTCGAGTTGGTCTAATCGATTAATGGACTCGAGCATCGTTGCTCTTCAGATTCAAAGAGGAGTAGCAAAACGACCAAGACGGGAAAGACCCTGTTCCCTTTCTTTCTCTCTCTCTCCTTTCCTCTCCTCTCCTCTTCCTCTCTCTCTTCCATGAACCCACAACAGAAGCCGCACGCGTGTCACGCAACAAGGACATCGCGCATACAGTTGGCCAGGGACCCATTAATCCCGAGGAGGGCATAAATCAGCCCATGCATCGGCGTAGAACACGAGGGAAGAATCTTGGAATGGCATCGGCCTAATCGGCGCGAAGCTGGCACACGTTGTCGTGGCTGTCGTGTTCGTAAGAAAGTCGCGGAACGGCAAGGACGAGGAGGTGGCGACCGGTTGACGGCTGTTGGAAGCCGGTCTACGCTGGTGTGTAATGCGTTACACAGGTATTACAGGTATTATCCGTATTACACGTATTACGAGTATTATACGGACGTACGTGCGACCTCGAGAGAGCAGAGGCCCGATGAAGAACGACTTCTTCTTCTTCTTCTTCTTCTGCTTCTTCTTCTGCTTCTTCTTCTACTTCTTCTTTCTCCCTCTCTTTCGTCTTTGACTTCTCCGTTGCTACGCTGTCCTCTGCGTTCTCTGCATCCCTCCTTTTTCTCTCTATCTTCTTTTTTTCTTCTCTCCACGATACGCCAGAGCTCCTCTACACCGTCGTCGCTGTCATCGTCGTCATCGTCATCGTCGTCCTCGTTTCTCGTATTCTATCCTCCTCCCTGCATCTGCCTCTCCTCCCTTTACCTATTCTCTCCTTCTTCTCGTCGTTTTACCCTGCGGTCCCACGAGCGGGCGGTTTAACGTCCGCGACTTTTTCTTCCCCCTCACCACACCACGTCCCCCTGTTCTCCTCTTCTCTGGCTCGCCTCCACCCCCTCTCTCGACTTCTGCTGCGTGTCCTCTGCACGCTCGTCCGGCTTCGGCCTCCTCTTCGACGCTCGCTCTAGGCGTCCTCTCTCTTTCTCTCGCATATCCATCTTGCCGGCTACTCCACTTGCTTTATTTCGTTTCTTTTTTTTCTTTCTTGGTTTCGAAGCAGAAGAAGAGCCTCGAGGGATTACCCCTCCATCTCGAACTTGCTACTACCCCCTTCTGAATCACGCGCGTGATTCGGCTCCTCTTGTTTTGCCTCTTTGGAATTTTTGGGGGTCAACGTCGTTGTACAGCGGGGATGTTGATTGCTGGATCGATTATCCTTTATTTCGGGAGTGTCGATGCTTTCTTTTTTGGCGAATTATTTTCTTGTCGAGCCGTGTGGTTGCGTTTGACAAGTTGATTGCCCCTCCTCTGTAAAATGACGTTAGATTCGATGATTACGTATTCCGTGCATATAATTTTTTTGCGGAATAAATTTGTTAGAATATTGATTAACTGTAAATAATGCACCTGTATATATTTTTATGATGGAATAATCGTTAAATACGGAAAGTCACGCAAAGCGTACAAAATTCATGCGGAAGTGAATGTGTTAATGTATACGAACAATACGAGGTAGAATATTCCCACGTGTATTTTCGTCGATATGCAAATTATCCTCTCGAAAATGATTGCGGAGCGTTGTATACGCGTAAATACGAGTGCTAATGGTTTCTCATGGAGATGAGAAAGGGAGGGGGGGAGGAGAGGAAAAAAATATTAAGTTATTTCTTATTTACCATGAATTCTCCTCCATCCAATATCTCGCGGATATTAAAGTTTCATTACGTCTATCGTAATATTGATCTTAATTGGATGGAAAGTAATTAATCTCTTATAGAGATTATAGATGTTTATTATATTCCGGTTACTTTCTCAATCTCAATACGGCATTTTAAACGACTTATACGAAATCCTAATATTCTATTACTCATTATCCTTTTTTCAAAGAAAGAATATTATTTCGTTTGTTTTACGATATTTATATATTTTCTTTTTCAGAATTTTAAATATGAACGCCATTATAAATCTGGTATAATCTTTCCTTCTCCCATGAACGAACAATTTTCAAATATTGCGCACGTCATTCGAAACTCATCAATGATTCAACGTACCGACTAATCCCAACCAATCTCCTTGAAAACCTTCGCCTGCAAAGTCCTAAGAAACTTCTCTTCCTCTTCAATCATTCGACCGGTAAGTCTCGCGAAATTACCAATCTCAAACTTCTAGCATACGTAATGATACCTTTCAACGCGCTCCTAATCGCGACTAAACGTTGAAACTGAGAGATCCGCGAAACTTTCTTGCCCTCTGGCCTCCTCCTTGTATTCCTCTCGGTCGTCGGAGAACACGAGTCGTGAAGTTAAGAGTGTAGAGAAAATTATTGAAAATTAAATCGCGGCTGACTTGTTCAATTTTTTTTTAATAATCAATTTGAGCCAGTAGAATACGAACTCGTTGATTTCTGTAATATTTATATTGATTTTGATCATTAAAATCATTATTTTATTGAGCTCAATTATTATGTTAATTAAGCTAAAGTTCACGTTGATCGAATATCGGTAGAAATTTCGTTCCAATAAGTGGATTTCACGCATGCAGCTTTTATTCCTTCAGCGTAAATGCGTTACATCAGTTCATTTATTTAACACGTACATACATACCGTCATCCATTAGTGTCATCAAATCTCGGAGATGCGATGCAACAATACTCAATCATCTTCATATAATGAGAGTCTATCCATCCATTATCCTCATTATTTTTACTCACTCCTCATTCGGATAAGTGAATTTAATACATACGTATTTATACATTAATATATATTCTACATTATTTTATCCAAAATTCACCTTTACAAATTAATGCAATAATATCCAATAAAATCCTATAATATTCATTACACTCTTCAACCTATCCATCTTGTTATATCAATCTGTCTAAAATTTATTCGATCGACAATCATCCACTTCCAACCTCCAAACCTCTTTCACAGAAAGTACAACGATACTTATCATTCCTTGCAATTATACCCTGCATTGGATGTAATGTTTCTACAAATTTACAGAGATACAATAAAATTATATAAGAGTCCATTACACTCTTCAACTTGCTATATCTATCTAAAATTTATTCAATCGACAATCGACTACTTCCAACCTCCAAACCTCTTTTACAGAAAGTACAACGATACTTATCATTCCTTGCAATTATACCCTGCATTGGATGTAATGTTTCTACAAATTTACAGAGATGCAATAAAATTATATAAGAGTCCATTACACTCTTCAACTTGCTATATCTATCTAAAATTTATTCAATCGACAATCGACTACTTCCAACCTCCAAACCTCTTTTACACAAAGTACAACGATACTTATCATTCCTACAATTATACCCTGCATTGGATGTAATGTTTCTACAAATTTACAGAGATGTAATAAAATTATATAAGAGTGCATTACAATCTTCAACTTGCTATATCTATCTAAAATTTATTCAATCGACAATCGACTACTTCCAACCTCCAAACCTCTTTTACAGAAAGTACAACGATACTTATCATTCCTTGCAATTATACCCTGCATTGGATGTAATGTTTCTACAAATTTACAGAGATGCAATAAAATTATATAAGAGTCCATTACACTCTTCAACTTGCTATATCTATCTAAAATTTATTCGATCGACAATCGACTATTTCCAACCTCCAAACCTCTTACTTTTCAAAGAATCACAACAATTACTTTACACGTCTATGTACTGGATGTAATGTTTCTCCAAATTTACAGAGATGCAATAAGAGTCTACGTTTCAACTTGCTATACCGATCCATCTGAAATTTATCGACTAGTTCAATCTCCAAACCTCTCACTTGTTCAACAAACGAATTCCCATTATTGCGTTATCGAATCTAAGAGAGCCGCGGTGCAACGATACTCATCATTCCAACAATTGTACGTTTCGTGTCTATGCACCGGATAGTCGAGAGAGGCGAGCCTCGATCGCGGAGAAGAAAACGACCTCGGTGTAATGTTCGACCTTTCCGAACCGGTCCCTCACCACGAATGCATTTGCACGCGGGCACAGGTGCATCGCGCCTCCGTTTGTTCACTCCGCGATTCCGCGATGCGCATCCATGCCAGCTGACTGGCCTCGCAGAAGGGATTTCACGGGGGGAGGGGGCTCCTGCGTTGCAGGATGATTCTTCACGAAGACACGTCTGCGTGAATTGTGTCCGATCAGGTTCATTGAGTGCGGAGCATAACGGAGGAGGAGGGCGTTTGAGACGGCAAAGGGAAGCCGTCTATTATGCGTACGTATTAAATGCAAAGTCCAGTGGTACCAGGGTACACGGAGCGGTCTCGTTACATAGTGCACGACCTTAGAGAACCGGTCGTGGAGAATCGATTTGCATGGCCGACTCGTTGCGATCAATTACGTAGCGCTCGCTTCTAAACCTTCTTAGAATCGTGGAAACGTATCGTGTCCTATAGGTATCTTAGAAATGTAATATTTAATTTTGGGAACATGGATTTTTAATAGATCCTCTGAATGATTTCATTTTGGAATGGAAAGATTTAGAATTCTTATTTTGAATAATTGAGTAGAATCGTGAAAACGTATGATATTCTATAGGCTGTCTCAGAAACGTAATGTTTAATTTTGGGAACATGGATTTTTAATAGATCCTCTGAATGATTTCGTTTTGGAATAGAAAGATTTAGAATTTTTATTTTGAATAATTGAGTGGAATCGTGGAAACGTATCGTGTCCTATAGGTATCTTAGAAATGTAATATTTAATTTTGGGAACATGGATTTTTAATAGATCCTCTGAATGATTTCATTTTGGAATGGAAAGATTTAGAATTCTTATTTTGAATAATTGAGTAGAATCATGGAAACGCCGTATCGTGTCTTATAGGTATCTTAGAAATGTAATATTTAATTTTGGGAACATGGATTTTTAATAGATCCTCTGAATGATTTCATTTTGGAATGGAAAGATTTAGAATTCTTATTTTGAATAATTGAGTAGAATCGTGAAAACGTATGATATTCTATAGGCTGTCTCAGAAACGTAATGTTTAATTTTGGGAACATGGAATAGTGGATTTTTAATAGAGAAAGTAGATTCTCTGGATTTAGAATTCTTATTTTGAATAATTGAGTTTTGATAAAAGAGGATGTATGGTAAAATCGTGGAAACGTATGATATTCTATAGGCTGTCTAAGAAACGTAATATTTAATTTTAGGAACATGAAATAGTGGATTTTTAATAGAAAAAGTAGATCTTCTGAATGATTTCATTTTAGGAATAAAAAGATTTAGAATTTTTATTTTGAATAATTGAGTGGAATCGTGGAAACGTCGTATGGTATTCTATAAGCTGTCTCAGAAACGTAATATTTAATTTTGGGAATATAGAATAGTGGATTTTTAATAGAGAAAGTCTCTAATAGAGATCCTCTGGATGATTTCATTTTTCGTTAAAATGGAGAAAAATATTTTGGAATAGAAAGATTTAGAGTTTTGGTAAGAGAGGATGTATGATGGAATCGTCGTATGGTATTCCATAGGCTGTCTCAGAAATTTAATGTTTAATTTTGGGAATGTAGAACGGTAGATCCTTTGGGTGATTTCATTTTCGGTTGAAATCGAGGAAAAATTTTGGAATAGAAAAATGGAGGAAAGATTTGGAATTATTTTGAATAACGTTGAGTTTTGGTAAGGGAGGGTGTAGATCCTTCGAATCATTTCATTTTTCCTTATACCGTGAATGAATCTTGTTTAAAATCTTTGAGATTTGGAATATTGAAAAAAGATTGAAATTGACAATCGTGCATAACAATTATTCTTCTTAATTTCACGATGATCGTAATTTGTTGTTCATTCGAGTGGTTGAAAATGGAGTTAGTACGTGGCGTTTGTTTTGCAAACTTGTTTTCCTTCGTCCACGAGGTATTGCCTTATCGAATCGTTAGTCACGCGAATAATTACAAAATAATCCGCAATAAGCATAATTTATTTTGCTAAGAAGCATCATAGATGCGTCGTTAATACATGGATATTAGGCATGGGATAGATAAAGACTCGGTTAAATGGAAAATAAAGAGAAGTGCGATCCGCACACACGGATGAAATTTGAATCTGACATTAGACGAGTGAATCGGTGAATGAAAGGAACAATATGCTGTACGTTAGCTTCTTAGAATTCCTACTCCTTTCACTCATTCTTAACACAATATTGCCCTTTCCTCGCAACAGCTACTTTCCCATTCTCTCCTTTATCGCATCTCTTCTCGTTGTATTCGTGTTTCGCTCGTTGAAATTTCCGAAACGTGTCTAAAAGCCATTCGCGGAGCATCGTTTCGATGTCTATTATCGCTTCCACATTGTACGAGTCTTCTGACCACGTAAATTGTTCCTCTGCTCGACGATGCATCCTTGATTTCTCAATTGACAGATTAGAATCTTGGATTCGAAATTGTTCAAGGAACAATTGTTCGAGAACGATGTCTTATAAATAATATATAAACAAATTTTAGAATAATTATCGTGAACGGGATAATTTTTAAAATTATACTCGAGATGTGAAAGATCGTTCTACGAATAACAAGTTGATAAAATAAAAAATAATTCGTGTACACAGCCAATATATATATCGTGAATTAAATTATTGTTGCATTAGCTTATATAAGAAACATATCTAAGTAAATGTGTATGTTGTTAAACGCAGTAATAATACTTAACTTTCTCGTACATAGAACAACAATAATTTTCGATTAAAATCTATAATTACATACAGTTAACTAAAACAAATTAACTTTCCTCTTAGATTTCTTCAAAATTATAAATCGTGCAAGCATTCCATTGCACAATTGATCAATTACCTTTTACCTGGAGTGAAGAAAACAGGGTTAATTTTATTTAAATTAATAATAGAAAAATTGCCTAATAAAGCAAAATCTCCCCAATCTCAAACGGGCTCAAACGCGTTCAAACGCGTCATCTTCTCCGAGATCACGTGCGGACGAGAAAAACCGATCGAGCGGTTCGAAAGAGAAAGAAGAAGGAGAGAGAGGGAGAGAAAGGAAAACTCGAGGGAAAAGATGGAAAAAAAACGGCGATGCTCGTCACGCGCTCGACGAGGTACACGCGGCCGTGGCGAGGATGGAGCCTCGATATACTCATTCATACTTCGCCCGTCAGCTGACGTCCACCGATCGCCGATGAATTACAATGCGTGAGTTGGCATGTACGTATGCGCCCCCAATCTCTCTCTCTCTCTCTCTCTCTCTCGTTTCTTTCGTCTCTCTCTCCTCTCTCGCGTTTCCACGCGCCCCTTACGCGATCCTTCCTCTTTCCTTCTCCCTTCGACTCTCTTCCATTCCGTGTTTCGCCAGGAGAAGGAAAGCCCGCGACTCTCGGCTCTCTCGGATCGATTCACGTTTGACGAGAGAGGCGCTGCCTCTCGTCGTAATCGGCGTCGTTCTGTTGCGCGATCACGAAATCCGAGCCGACTGCGAACTTGCCTTCCTCGTTTGCATTCAGGGTCATCGCGGATTCAATGACGTAGCTTAATACGCGATCGTTGCCACGGTTGCATTTTGATTTTTTCCCGCGGCGTGGGATGCGTTTCTTTCGGGGGAGGGGAGGGAAGGGGTTTGGCAGGCTTTTCGTTGCCGGCTGGAGTGGAATTTCGGAATTTGGTTTGAGAACGTTTCGAAAGGTTGTTCGAAAAAATGTGGTTTTCTTTTTTTTCTTTTTTCTTTTTTTTTTTTTTGCGGAGTCGTTCGATTTGGTTGGAAGTTGGAAATTGATGGTGACTCGAGGGGATTTGGAGGGGAGATGGGTTTTTTTGTAGATTGTCGAGACGATCGTTGAGGCTTGTCGTTGAGTTCGACGTGGTTGATGATGGTTTGGAAAGGTTTGAAGAGGGGAGAAAGTGATTTTTCTTTTTCTAGATTATTGTGGATTTCGTTTGATAGTGGTTTGAAAAAGTTTAGAGAGGAAAAGAGTTAGTCTTTCTTTTTGTAGATTGAATGAAGATAGAAATATATAATGCGAATTTTGACGTATTTAATATTATGAATGAGTTCAATTTCAAGTAGAATTATTAATATTTAAAGATGAGGATATATTATTGATCGACGTCACGTCACAACAATTTGTTCGTTGATTGAGAACGCAAATATGGTCGTTTTTTCGAGCTGTCTGAATTCGATGTGAGACAATCGGCTGGATCAATTGGCTATTTCGTCTAAATAGAACGATTTACGATTTCCTTATTCTTCATCGTATTTTACGTTTCCTGTACCACTTTCGATTTCATTAAGGGAATGGCCATCTTGTTTTACACGTGATGAATCGTTGCAAAATATTTACACGATTATTTACACGATATCCTTGAAATTAATTAAAATTATCTATAAAAAATTTTTAATCAGTCGCTTTCAATTTTAATACAAATTCATTTTTTACCTGTTCCTTCTTTCTTTTTCCATCGTCTAGAATTATCAACACGTATCACATTTCTCTTCGTCCCTTTCATCGTTACTTGATCTTCCACATGAAAACAAATATCATTATCGTCAAAAGAAAATCTCCAATTACTACGAGCTAACAGGTATTGATAGATGAAATATTTTAACAAAGATCGTCGGTCAATGATCTTGTATCTTGGTATTCTTCCATCCTCCATGTCGGTTTAGCTCATTCTTTCGCCAGTTCTCCTCTGCTTTTCTGACAGGCCTTGATATCCGGCCGATATTATTCCATTGACGGTTATGGAACCTTACCAACGAAGTTAAGACCTCGACGATAATCTTGCTGCGTTCATAATCAGCCGTGACACTCTCGAGAGGCTGTCGAGGCTGGTGACGGCAAAAGGGTCCCTTATCTTTCGAAGGACGGAGTCGATTAGGGTCATATTAAACGGCAGGCGTTCAATTCGTGTTCAATTCACAATTGCGATGAAAGCTGCCTGGGCTGATTGCTGCTCAAGTACTTATTATTGCCGGTGAAACCGATACAGCGAAGTTGTAACGTCGCTCATCAACTGGACCTCCAACACTTTCAAGATGGATAAGAGATTCTGAGAAAAATCATTCTGAGAAATTTTGAACAAACTGTTGAAAACATCTTGCTCGTGGTCTTTGCAATATCGATTAGAAGATTCGTTTCTTAAAATTATAGAGTAAATGTTTTGCATGGAGTAAAAGTGTTGGAACAGAACATCGACCAGTGTAAAAATTTTTCTTTAAGAAACTATCCGTTTCATACGCGATGAATACGTATGTATAACCGATGAGATCCATTGGAAAACAGTGTCTCTTGACGAAAAGACGATCATCACCTGTACACACACACACACACACACACATACACATTGCTCGGATGTTTAATTCATACGCGTTTCTCGAAAATACCGGGAAGCGTGATTCATGCGATGGCCCAAGGACCCTGATATTTCTCATAAATACCCAGGTCGCGATATTTATATTTCCTCTGGTTTATTCCTTCCTCCGGTTCCTCTGCAGACATCAATCAAAGATGTTATTCCCGTCGTGAAAATCATAAAATCAGAGGAAAAGAATTCCTGCAATTATTTTTCCTTCCCCCAATAGTTCATTTCTTCCTCGCTATTCTTCTCTCCGTTAATTCCTCCTTTCTTTTCTTTATTTCGAAGCAAGACTTCGGGTGAACTCGATAATATCGAGTGAAAAAATTGTTGGCAGTTTCGAGTTTCAATTCATTCTCTCCATCTTGGAGTTCAGGTCGATGGTGTGCAAAGACCCGGCCCTTCCCAGAACCAAATCATTTTCGCGATACTTATCGTTCTAAACGACATTCAGGGCGCGATTTCACGTCGCGACACTGCCAACAGAATCCAGGGAATTCTAATCGTGGATGAAATCCGTCACGTTGCCGCTTCTCAAATTTTTCCGCTGCACTCGATTAACAACACCGCCTTGGAACTGTCCAAGCTATTTATTACGAGCTGATCGTATTCGATTCTTTTTTTTTCTTTTTCTTTTTATCACATTGCTGTTTATTTTATACTTCTGCACAATCGTTTCGAGCGTAGCAACTTGGCAAATTACGAAACCTTTCGATGATCGCGTGTTACGGGCAATCGGAAAAGCGAAATGCAAAGAAGATGGAAAAACAAAATGTCAAACCGAGTCGCATCGTCCACGTAACCGGTGACTTCAGCCGGTGAGTTTAATATTTGCAAAATAAACAACGCAGGAAAATGAATCACAAGGCCGGTGCTGGACAGCGGTTCTCATCCGATTTGTATCCTAAATTTTCCCATCCTTTATTTTTTCTGAAATTCGACAATTTGAAATTTTTATTTTATTTTTGATCCTTCGCGGACGAGCTTTCTCTCGAATATTTCTAGCTTGATAGATCGAGGATATTTCTCCAACACGAAACTAGATTATTAAAATAATATTTATTCATGGCTATTACAATTTCTTCGTTTATCTTCGTTTGGCGCCATCTGCAATCGAATGATAACGTATCGTTTTATATTTCAAATTTTACAACGTCTTCCTTTCTATTTCTGTGATTCATCATTGATTCGTTACTTTTAAGAAAATGTACAATATTCCTCAATAAACTTATCGCGAATTTTCTAATAACAACTTGCAACGTTTTTTAGTTCAACGAATTTAAAAAAAAATTCTTATTCAACGATTTACAAACGTTTTCGTTTCCATTCCCGTGACTCGTCACTTGATTCGTCATTTCTAAAAAAAAAAAAAAAAATAATAAAACGTCTACTTCCGATCTTCACCTTAAAACGCCCAACTTTCTTGGAACTCTTAAGCGCCGAGACGATACGTGATCCGCGTGAGAATAAATACTAAAACGGTATCCGATTTTTCGCATTAAAAAACGGTATACCCCGTTCCCTTTACCGCGTGTGGATCATCCGAGTAACGAGGAAGGATCGACGGTTTACGAATCGAATACGAAACGAATACGAGACCTGGCCGATCCTCGAACGAAATTCGCGAAATTCGTCGTACGATGAAATTCGCCTCGATGATCGAAGACTCGAGTGTTCCCTATAATATCTCTTCTTTTGTTCAACCTTGGGCGATGTCAATTAGGAGATGCACACTAATTGCATAACGTGCGCTCTTCGCAACGTCGAAGAAGAAGCTCGAAAGATGAAAGATTGAAAATAGCCAGGCGTTAATTTCGCTCCAAGGAAAGGGCAAAGACGCTGAACACTTGCCTTTCCACGATATCTAAGATAATATTGATCTTTTTGCAACGTTGGAGAACTCGGTTGGGCAACCGTTTGTTTAGAGAATAATGTTGGCTAACAACGATCGTCTAATATTTACCGTGCCTTTGCTAGCCAGTCGGATACTTACTAGTTGCTAAATGTTTATTGTGCAAATTGATTTGTTGGAAAATATTGAGACAGACACCTTTTGTCTATTGAAATTGCCACCATCTGACTGATTCAGATTAATCATTATAAAACAATTATTATTTTAACGAGCAATCGATTCTGTCTATAGACATAAAATAGAGGATCTCCTTGGTACTAATACAAGTATTGTTACACTTTAATTCACACTTCATCTACACTCGTGTAGATGTAAATAAACGTGTAAGTAAATGAGAGAAACTCTTTACACGTGATTCATATACTATGTTGTTAAGATGATTTTGTGAGTAAGTAAAAAAAAATGAGTAAGTAAAAGTCAATAATTTTTGAAATATGTTTCTGAAAGTGCAATTAATATTACATCGAATTCGGAAAATTAATTATTGAAAGAAATAATCAATTTCGATTGTACACTTGATCTCTCGCATTATTAATCGATTCATTGAATAACGAATCGAACGGTATATCTATTTTTTCCCTTCAAATCACACTTATCCCGTGTTATCTTCTCCCGTTATCCCCTCGCGATAACTGTAAATCCGATCTCTTGTCCCGTCCATCATTTCGGTTTTGCACGTCCTTTTCTCCATTTCTACTCAATCGACTCCCTCTGTCCGTCAACTCTCTTCCCAACTCTCTTCTTTTTAACTCGATTCGAAGTCGTTCGCCGATCCATCATTCCGGTGCAGCAGGATGTTAACCATCACGATCTTGCCTCCTTCCTTCTCCCTCCCCTCTCCCTCTCCTCCCTTTCTCTCTCTCTTCCCACTTCGAGACATCTTTCACCTTTTGATAGAGTCGATTTTTCTCAAGCGATTTTCGAGGCTGGGCGGAACGATGTATCGTTTTTAGAGGGAAGCGATGATCGATGGGAAATTAATCGATGGAAACATGCTTTTATTCAGCGCTTCACATTTCGTGGAAATATAAATTGGATAAAGCGTCGATCGGAATTTCTTCGACGGGATTAATAATGATGCAGTTGAACTTTTATATTCATTTTTAAGAGAATGGACAGAGTAACAGAATCAATTGGCTCGATGAGAAAAGAGGTTCTCGAAGCTTCGAAATTGAGATAAATTGGAAAACGATTAGATCTTTTTTAAATTCATATTTTTGTAAATACAATCACAGGAGTGGAACTTTTATAGAAATTTCTTATCAAACGTTGTTGTAATGTAATTTTCCACGAAATATCACGAATATATATAGATACAGATAAATAAAAAGTGTTCTTCTCTTTTCCTTCTTCTTGTCCTTTCATCTATCGACTAAAATACTTCTCGACCCGCTGTTAATTCCATTAAGGCCACGGCAATAACGAACGTTTACCATCGCATCGGTGTTAAAATAACGCGTGATTAAAAAGATGGTTTCGTTTACAAAGGATTCGACGCTACTCCGATTATTATTATTATTATTCAAAGAACGTCTTCTTCTCGTGAATGGTTCTCGAAAGCGGAGATAATGAACGATTAGCTGGAATTTAAGGGAGTTAATGTATTATGATTTATCCGTGTGTGATGTAACGTGTTTTCAATTTTTCACGTGTTATTAAAAAAACATATATTCTGATGCAATCCCAGATGCAACGCGGCGCCTCTTTTCCCCTCTCGATTCGACATTGAGTCCGAATATCTTAAGCGTCAAGACTCGGCGGCAAGTCGCCATTGTAAATGAGATTGATCGAATAATGAGTTTACGCGGTTGAGGAAACGAGAATATCGATGCCCCGACCGATGATTAATTTGAAACGTGATCGAGCGGAAAAATTGTGGATTTTGCATAATTTTTACAAATTTACAATTCCTCGCACACGATTCCGTCGATGATTTAATTTATCGTCGTACGTCGTACGTAGAAAAATTGGAAATTTTTTCGTGGAAATCTTTCAAAAAAATTTCGTAAGAGGGGATTTTTCGAAGCGCGCAAAAGTTCGTAAATTTCTGAGAAATATTCGTTACAGAATTCGTTCGTTCAAGCCAAAGAAATATTAACGTTTAAAAAAAAAATTTCACGATTTTCGTTTTCCAAAAAAAAAAAAAAAAAAAAATAAAAAGTGAATAAAATTTTCGCACTATTTGTAAGGGGGCTAAAGGTTCGCGGTGTCAATGATCTCCGGGTTATCGCCAGTTTCCAAGATCGATGTTGGCCGTCATAGAAGTCGAATGACGTTAATCAGAAGAGGATCGTTTCGAAAATGTTTCACGTAAAGCGGCTCGATTCGAACGCATTGACTCACGGCGCAGTTACGAGTGATGCAAGTTGAAAGACCATTTGCTCGTTCGAATAACATTGTCGGAAGAGAACGAAGAAACTTGCAAAAAAAGAAAGAAAAAAAGAAAAGAAAAGAAAGAAAAGAAAAAACTGCAATAATTGGTTAATTATCACAAATATTTATTGCTTAGTATTACCAAGAAGAATTCGTTTTATTTCCTAATGTAATTAGGTTTCGCATCATTTAACTCTTAACTGGAAAAATATTTTCTTCGAAAATAATTGATATCGATAAGATTGAATGGAAATTAAAAATTTTTTAATTGCTTTTTTTAATTCCAAATTCTACGAATTTTTATACGTATACTTTTTTCCCTTGCATATTTTCTAGACGTTTGCAACGATCGTCTCTTTTTTTTACGTTTTTTAATCGGCGAGAAGATTATACGACGATTGAAAGTCAAATTAGCATTTTATTAGATTCGTATTCTTATTCGAAATCTTAGCAACCTGCTCATATAATTGCACATATAATAACCTTTCATTCAAATCAGATTTATGAATGAATGGGTGAATCGACAATGAGGATGATAATTGGCAATCAATCGCGTTATATCTTTCCAAGAAATCAATTTTTCTCGAAGTAAACATAATTGCTCGGATATCGTTTGTCATTTTTCTTAAGTCAATCGATATCGGCATTAATTTCATTTAAAAATATTCAACCGTTCGATGAAATCGTCAAAGTCTTATTATCATTAATTAAAAAAAACGACAAGACGGAAGAAATTAAGTTTCAGGAGAGAATTTCATTCACTCGACATAAAATTCCTTTCCAATTCGTTTGAAATTTAAAATGATAAATGCCTACTCGATTGTCCTCTCAACTCCACTTTCATAATTTTATCTATTTACACAATATAATAAACCTCGCAGTAAAGTGAAACTTTAAAAAAAAATTTTATATCTTATTAATCATTCGGACTATCGCAACTACTTTTATTTATATTTCCCACGTTTCGCGTTATTTACATAAATTCCTAAATAACGTAATACGTATATAATCTTACGAATTACGATTCTCATATCCATTCCTATCCATCCATTTATCCAAACAAAATACATCGAATTCCTCGAATCTCGAAACAAAAAATTTCATCCTTGAAAATTCGATCCACCTTTCCTATCACGTTTCTATCGATTCCTTAAAACGCGCTTAAAAAGATGAGAGGACGCGAGGAGGGGGTAAAAATTATTACAATATCAAAATACAAGAACCTATGTTACCAAGGGATCGACCGACTCGACCGCCCTCACATCCTCCCCTCGCGCAGGAATATCACCCCCCACTGAAGTTGTTCAAAAATTCACACGGTCTCCTCCGAATATAGGCTCCCGCAGGGATAGGGCGAAGCGTATATTTCGTTGCCGCGTATTTAGCAGTCCGGGTGCGAAGCGCGAGGCACAATGGACGTTTCTTGACGATCTCAATGTCAGTAGTCAGCGCGAGCTGACGCACACACGCGCGTGCACGCATACGTACACCACACGTAAACACCGGCCGGAAAAGGGAAAAAAAAGGAGAAGAATCGACGGAGGTACACGCCTCTCCTCCCTCCTTGTACCGATGTTGCTACGTGACGGGACTACGCCGCTTGGAATTAACGACGATTCCTCCTCCTTTGTCGCGGCGCGGGAGCGTGAATTCAACGAAATTAACGCGGCGGAGCCCGGTGTTTGCGACGAGCCGACGCACCGGACGCGATCCGCGAATCGCCACGCGATGTATACGGCTATTGGGTCGCGATTCGGATCGCGGCGGCCTCCTCCTCCTCCTCCTCGCGCGGAATATTTTCGTTTCCGCTTCTGGGAATTGGATGACGATGATGATGTGTCGGGCGTTCGTGGCGTCGATCGTATCGATCGGCGAATATCGAAAGGAGGATGATCGTGACATGGATTGTGGGATCGAGGAGGAGAATGATTCGGGGACTTATGTGGATTATTTATACGGAAGGATGACGAAGGAGCGGTTGGACTGGATGTGAGATATCGGATGAGAAATTAGTTGGAGAATCGAGTAGTAGTTGTCGATAATTATGGGATTTGTGTAGGACAGAAGTTAAGTAGTTGAGGATGTAAAGTTTCTTCGTAAAGTCTCCTTCTGGTTTGATTTATTTCCCATTTAAAATTGCAAGTGTCTATCACTCACGAATCCATTTAGAAATCCATTTAGAAATATTGAGTGTTGCCGGTAAATATGATAAATGTTCCTCGGGCACAAAAGCGATTGAATATAAAAAAAATCAAGGAAACGCATATCGCATATACTTTGAATAATTTATTGCCGCTTTTTTCATTTCTCTTATTCCACCCATCGAAAACTTTTCGACGTGTTGGTCCACAAATAACCTTGATTTATTTTACGCACGACACCTTAATGGCTGGTTGGTGAATACAGAAGTTTCTTGCCCGCAGATAGTTACAACGGGGAAGAGTTTTATTTATGAGTTTCAAAAGGGATATATAATCTTCGGCCGCAAGCCCTAACCTGCAAACTGAAATTTGATTACTCCATTTGTTTGCAACCCGAACGTTTAAGGGCGTGTATAATTTTAAAATATTAAACTTGGATGAATAATTTAATCTTAAAGAAAGGAAGAGAATGGAATATTTTGTGAAGAAAAGATATCTCAAAATGAATTTTCGAATCTAATTCCTAAACTTACACGGATCGATCAATCAAGATTTATCCGTTGTGCAAATATCTTTATCATTTGTTTATTAATTGCGATACACATTTGTCGTCACTGAAGTGTGCGTCATTGAAACAATAGATCCAATCTTTCCTGCAATTTAAAAAAAAATGATTCATCGTTATAATTTGTGCTCTCTGATTCATACGACCGTCAGAGTCTCGTCGGTTGTTTTTTTCGGTAAGTTTGTTTTACCTAGTTCTCGTGGATCAATTAATTTTTTTATTGTTCTTCGTTTCTTATTCGAATACATTCCAATAATTGCCGCGTTTCCTTGAGAATCAGAATTACCGTTGCGAATATCTGTATATTAATTCATTAATCATAAATTCATTTTTGGAAGGAACGGAAAAGAAAGAATATTCGTACGAATCTTTGATCAATCAATTGTTCTCGATATTCGAATTAAGAAAGAATTAATCATGGGAATAATTCTTAAACGGTATTACAATTTGTTTTGAAATGTATTACTGTATCTCGAAGCATTAACTCAATGCAATAATTAATCATTTTTGCATTTAAGAGTAATTTATAATCCTTCTTATCTAAATCTCAACCTTAATCTCGATCCCCGTTGAATTAATCAAAGGCGTTTTCGTTCACTAACATTCAAATATTAACGTTATTCCATTATTGTCAAATATCAGAAAAATTGAATTCTTCCTAAAAAGATGCTTTTAAAATAATAGCTTCTAATAATTTCTGAACATTTTCCATTTCAATAAACAAAAAAAAAAAGATGCAAGATATGGAAGATCGAAGAAGGATCTTGCAAATTACTCGAACCAACCAAAGATATTTTACAAAGATACTTTTCAGATTCCTTGAATTCCTCCATCGTCAAACAACATCATTAAATTCCTCCTGAAAATTACCTCCACCTTCCTCATTTAATCCGATTCAATCGCTCCGCAACGAATGGAATTTAGATATTTTGACAAATCTCGTACAGACACGGATACGAGGAAATATTTAACGTAGAAGGCACACGAGGAGGGTGAGGATAGGCGTAGAAGGAAGAAGAATCACGTACGTATCGAGCGGAAATAATGGGATCGGAGGAGGTGGAGGTTGATCGTCTCGAAACTTCTTTCACGCTCGTATCACTCTCTCGACACTCCGGAGCGACGCGTTGAATAACGGCGATAAAGGCGAATGCCGCGGGAATATCACGATAATCGCTCGAATGATGGATAATGATCGGGGCGGCTGCCTTTCGCGCCCCTTCCCTTCACCGTACCAACGACCATTATTCAATTGAATTCAATGCTACGCCGACCATTACGGAATTGACTTCGAGAACTTTCTTTCGGGCATCCGTCTCGTCGGACAGACGCTACTTCCGCCGAGAGGCCTTACGAGAAACGGCCTGTAGCGATTTCCAATTCGATTCCAATTTCTCCCTCTCTTCTTCCCCTTCTTCTTTCCCCCCTTTTTCTCTCTCCTCGGAAATTGGATTCACGCGTGGCTTTTCACGGAAAGATCGTTTTCGTTCGAGTATCGACGAGAGTTCTATATTAAATATTCCGCTCGAGTATTATCCCTGTGCTCGTCCCTTGGTTTGCAATTCGATCGGGAGGTTCGGTCGAGGAATCGTGGTATTCGATTTCGTTTTATCGAAAGGGATGAAAATATTCATAGAGGATAAGATTTATGCATTAGACATATCTCTTTCCAACAGGGATCTTCCTGATCCACGAAGAAAGAACTCGATCCGCTCCCTCGATCGAAGCAATGGAATCGGCGAACGAGAGGATCTATTCAATTTTGCTTGGATCCGAAAACAATCGTCGAAACTCGAGACGAAAAGGCCGCTGGCGCGGCGAGATCCCTTTCTCCCGATTCCGCGACTCGAAATCTACCGTTAAAGATCGCCACGCTCCATTAAATCCTTCCCCCGGCTAATTACCGATTCCTCGGCGGCCGTTCCTCGGTATGGGCTGCGCGTTTGCGCTCGATCGCGACGCATATGGTATCGGGGGCTCCGCCCGTGTCCGATTCCACGGCCATTCTTCGCCTTCGCCTCTTCTCGTGTGCGTATCCAATCGCCCGTTCCAATCGATCCCCCGCCAATCTAAATATAAACGGTGCGACATCAGTGGCCTGAATCCGATCGAAAGCAAACACGGAAGATTCAGCCGCGAGTTCCACGGGGGCCCCTTCGGGGTAATTGCACGGTTCCGTGCGTTGACTCGAGTCAACCTGCTCGAGGCTGGCCGTACACGTACACCACTTATTTCACCTCTCCTGTTCTGCGTTTCCAATCTTTCGCCTCCTTTTTCTTTTCTTCCTTTCTTTCTTTCAGCGAGATTTACTTATTTCGATGAAGTAAATTTCATCGCCGAAGATTTCGAAAGATTTTCGAAAGAAAGGAAATTTTTATATGTTTTTCGTATTTGATAAATTTCTTGGAATACGAGTAAAGATTTGATCGGGTTTTAGTTGTTCGTTTCGAAGAATATCGTGAACGAAGAATGCGTGAGGTTCAAATTAATTTAGAGAATCGTCCTTTCCGCTCTTCTTTACAGGATAATTCCTTATTTTTCCTTCATCCTTGGAAAAAAAAATATTATTCCGGATTATTGGATAATTATCATTTACGTCATCGCGTCGTTCATCATCGCATTTACTCGGAATCGATCGATCTCCGAGCGAATAACTATTATCTTTGTTCAAAGCGCATTATTCACGATTATTAAATTGTTCCTCGACGTTTTATCGCCAAGATTAAACGAATAACATTTTACAAGATCTCGTAAAAAATTACTCGTAATTATTTTAAACACGTTTCAAGATCCACATCTCTCGAACCACCTCACTTCTAATATTAACCGCTTCTTCCAGAAATCGACGACGTGATAACAAAATAAAAAAAAAAAAAAAAGAAGAAGAAAATAAAAATATACAAATAAAACGCAACAGAAACATGGACGAACGTGATTCCAAAATCGTGTACACGGGGGTTAAATCTACGAACGAAGACAGCGATTCGAGAGACGAAGAAAACTCGTCACCTGAGAAGTCTGTCGTAGAAATTGCGAGCAATACGAGGTGGGAACTGGGTGTGCCGGCGCGTAGCTCGATCGAAAGAGACACGGGAATAAAAATAAGCGGCCGTAGGATTAACGGGTGTTCTCTCGGACGAGGAACCTGGCGCCAGCCACTAAATTAGCTACTTGGTCGACGTGCCGGGACGACTCGCCGTGATATCCCATTCCCGCCTCGTTGTTCGTCACTCCTCCTTTTCCTTCTTCCACGTCTCCTGCTTTCCGCCTGCCGATTCTAAACCTGCGATTTCGATCGATCTGAAGGTTCAGCTTCTCTCTAGAAACGTACAAACTCGCGATCGAAAGATTTTTTTTTAAATGTGCGACGAGAATTTTGAGATACTTTAATTTTTTCCAATTTCTTTCTTCGCGAGAATTTTTCCTTTTCCCTTGAGATTTGGATATGGTTAGATATCGTTTAGAGATAATTGAGTTTGATGGATTGATGTATAATTTCCTCATTCTAGATATCGTAAAACGGAAAGGAAAATTTTGAATCGCATTTCGAATGGATATTACACACCTTACATTGATCACACCTTTTCTGCATTCTCCTAAATCAAATTCTCCATTAGATTTAAAAAAAACCTCTTCCAAATAAGCATCTATAATCTACACAAGAATCTACACAAAGAAAAAGCTTAAAATGGTCGAAGAGGAGGAATCTATATCCATAAACCGCAAAGGAAGAAAAAAAACCTCTTCCAAATGACCATCTATAATCTACGCGTACACAAAGAATCTACACAAGAAAGAGCTTAAAATCCTCGAGGAGGAGGAATCTGTCCGCAAAGGAAGAAAAAGAAAGATCGAAAAAGAAATCTATCTAAGCCAAAAATTACGATCTACGAAAAAAAAAAAGGAAGAAATAACAGAGGAAACTGTAACCGAGAGTGTAAAATCGTCATCACGAAAGATCACGATTCAAATAAAAAACCAATTGTTCACGATCGGAAAGAAAAAAGAGAGAATCGCAAAAGCGAAATCGGCACGCTCGAGGAGAATCGGTTTAGAGAATCGCATCGAGAGCATCGTCTGAAATAATCGTCCGTTCGGTCCCTGTCCCAACCAAGGAGGAGGAGAAGAAGAAGGGCGTCGATCGTCGACGGGTCTTTGGTAGGAGGGTTGCAAGGGAGGAGGAGGAGGAGGAGGGGGAGGGACAGGATGGAAAAAAGAGGAGGAGGATGCAGCACGCACACACGGTGGGGGAGCAGGTTTAGCTTTTTGCCGCGGCGGTTTCAGCGAGCGGATCCCCGTATACGGGTACGATGGACGGTGGACGAGTAAAAGGGGGAATCGGTGGAAGGTGGGCGAAGGGCACACAGGGATACACCGACAGGAATAAAAAGAGACGGAGACCTGAGAAGGGAGAGGAAGAAAAAGAGTCACCCTCCGTGGCGCCTGAAGGCGATGGAGCAACCAACGACCGGTCGCTAAGGGACGCTCAACGTTGGATCACCGGCTTCGACGAGACTTCGGCCTTCGAGGTTTTGCCGCGTTCACCATAGGTTCACCAACCTTTTCACGGATCATTCTGTTCATTATTGAATAACGCCGCGCCTCTTATTGCCGCGCGGGATCGAACGATTTCGATTCCTCCGCAGCCAAGTCCACGCGGATCTTATCCGGATCGTTCCGAGAGGGAAGTGGTTGGATCGTTGCACGCGGCCTTTTTCGAACGATTCTTTTTCTTTTTTTATTTCTTTCTCGTCCGTGTGACTATTTCGTTTCGCCACTAGGTGCGACGATGTGCAGCTCGAATTCTCGAGGGAAGTTGATCCTTTCCTCTTTCTTCTCAAGTTGTTGTGGAGTAGATTGATTATTTCGTTTGGTGTGTTGTTGGGTTCTCAAGGGTAGTAGTGGTTATGGGATTTTCGAAAGAAACTTTTCTTTTTTCGAGTCGTGACTGTATTTCGTTTGCGATTTGGCACGACAGCGTAATCGGTATAATTTAGAAATGTTTTTTCGAGGAATCGAGTTTGTCACATGGGATGGATATTTTCCAATTTTCCTGACGTACTAATTCTCGTGAAATTTAACAAAAATACAAAGAACGATCGGTTACGTTTTCGCTTTATTCATCGTTTTTCAATTCTAAATTCAAAAATCGTGATTCTAAAGTCTTCTTTTTACCTCTGTTCTTTCGCTCCACGATTTTTAACGCTTTAATCGTTTAGAATCTACCCTTTCTTCCCTCCTCGCCTCTGACGAGCTCTCACCTCCGACGCTAAAAAACATTTTTCGTCTCCCCATCCCCATCCCCATCTCCTTTGCCTTCACCGCTCCTTTTTATTTTTATCTCTCACCTCTATATAAAAGTCGGTCTGCGAGCTTAACGAGTTTTTCGGGCCCCGCACACCCATGCCCTGCAACATTCATCCGCGCAGGACGAATTCTTAAAGCAGCAATAATTTCTAGCTGTCCGATGGGTCATGATATACAACTGGCCAAGGGTATACCGCGTTATTGTCGGGCCCACGAAAAATACGACGTTGCATCCCGCGAGATTCTCTATGCAGATTAACCGTCCACCTCGAGGCCCGGCCACCTCTGCATCTTAGATCTCGATCTTCGATGCTTTCAATCGAGAGATAAATTCGAGAAGTTCGAGGGTGCTAATAATCGTGAATCGAAGATGGTCTTTGGCCTTCCATTTAACTTTGTGTTTCTTTCGTTTTTTTTTTTTCGTATATCATCATTTTCGAGGTGGATTCAATTATAATTTCGATGGAGAGATCATCACTTGTACAAATAATTTTTTAGTAGATTTAAGGATAATCAGGATGTGATTTAAAAAGAAAATTTTGAATTTTTGAAATACTTTTCTTGCAAAGATATTGTATTTACGATAGTAATTGTTTTTCTATTCGATTTGGAAAAAATAACAGTGAAATATTTAAGGAAAATAAAATATTTTTCTTTTAAATTATGTATCTGTTCTTATATTTGAAAAAATTATTATTTTAATTGGTATTTTGATACTTTTAAATTTATCTCGTCATTACTTCACTTTTTCTCGGATATTTTAATATGCCGAATAAAATTAAGGTTTAATTTAAACGTGAAACGATTCTCTCACTCGGTGGTCTCGAAAATCGACGATAAAATTCCAAGGCACGTGAATCGTTTCGATCGCTCCAACTTCTAATTATCTCGTCCGTTAATCCACAAAGTACTCGTTTAGACACTTTGAACAAGGCATGGAACAAGTTAACCAGCAACGATGGCCGGGATTCAATTGACGCCAATCCAACCACCAATCCCCTCCGTATCTGTTCATCTCCGTTTCCACGAATTGTTGATGACTTCGATGATGCTCCATCGAAGACAACCGACTGTTCGTCGCAAGGTTCTTCTTCTTTTTTCTTTTTTACAATTTTTTCACAGCGTATTTTTACGCTCCATGCGTGTCTTTCATGGTAATACGGTAGCGAGAAGGACACGGGGGGGAAATAAAATGAGTATGATCATATATGATCAGCGCAAAAGTATAACTTCAAGGTGTGTAGCTTTAAGAAATAACAGTATCATTTTTTTTCATTCTTGATCAAGTTAACACGATCGAAATGAAAAGGAAAAGAACGTTTCATCGAGAATCTTTTCTCTCGTAGATATATTGCATTGTAAAATTTCTACTCGAGAATTTGAACTCTAATTTTTCGGATTATTGGCAAATGAGGAATAAAAGATCGATGGTTCGATTTCAAATTGCGAATCCTTGTAGTTGATTCGAGGATTAAATTTATCCTGAACTCTGAATAAGGCAAGATTTTTGAAACGAGTTCTTTTTCCAAGTCCATCGCATTCTTTATTTCTTTATATTATATTATATGCACTCCAAAGGGACCATTGGAGTACCATATTCTTGTCCATACCATACATTAAACTTGGCGTGGATTGTATTTGCAGAGTATAAGACGGTCCTTTTATTGCCACTCTATGCCTTCTTTACGATCCTGTCGGCAATCTTATTCTCGTTTTGATCACGCTCTCCCTTTCTTATTTTATCATCCAACAAAGAAATCGCCCGTCTCTCTAAATATTACGAAACGAGGAAAATGATAAAATTCTCCACCCTCTTCTTCTCCAGTAAAGATCAACCGTAATAATCGATTCTTGTCAAAACCGTGACAATTTTCAATTTTTTTCAATCCAATCATGTAAAATACCCCTCCACCAGGAATTATTTCCAATTCTATCGATTCTTCAAAATCCCCTTCTCGTGCACCGATTTGGAAATCAGGTTCCATGGAAGTCGAGCAAGCTTCTTGCCATCTCTAAATCGTTTCTCTCATCCTGTAACCCAAGAATCTCGCGTTTGTCGCTATGTTTAGCTCGTTGGATCCGGGCAAAAAGCTGTCACGAATGGCAGCTTCTGCGCGATCGCTCGACAGGGCGACCGTCGAGGACCAGCCTTCTAACGTAGTCTCGAGGACCGTAAGAAAACCTTCGCAAGGTAAACCGGCTTCCAGGTTCCCTTATTCTCTGCCTTTCGTTCGCTCCGCGGGAGGCAAAAGTGTTGGGCGGGAAAAAAATATGGTCAAAGATCGGTGGCGCCCGAGGAACTTGCATCGAAAACAATGTGTTCGATGCGCTTTGCTCCTTTTCTGCGACCGACTACCGCGTCGGAATGCAAACACTTTTACAGACACGATTTACGACTTGGAAGGGAAATAATCTTTCGGAATAATTTCGTGCGCATGGAAATTAGCCTTGGCGAGGTTAATTATATATATTTAGCGACGATATTGGTCACTGGACGGCGATATCAGCCAATTTGTTGAGAAAAATTTATTTAAAGGAATCTTTAATAGATTTTCTTCTGCGATTTTGATGAAATGATCCAACGAAATTATTTTTTCATGAATTATATGGATATTTTCTACTTTTTGCATATTATATATATATATTTCTTCTTCAAATGTATAAACATCATCAATTTATTAACCAAATATCAATCTTTCTATCGTACAGAAATATATAGAATCATCAATATACGATATATCGTTGAGTAATCTTGACAAAATTTACCTCGCATTCAATCATCCACCATTCTTCACAAATCCTATCCAATTCATTCGAATTTACATTTTCAATCTTTGCCCAATTGACTCCGTGAAAAAGATCCAAGCAATCTTGCCAACCATCGATATTCGCAAATGAAAATCGACACGTGATCGTCGCGCAACTCGTCGAGGTTATCTTTCATAACGCGATCCAATATCGAGCACAGAGGCCGCTAGGCGTAAATCAGCCTTAACGTTCCTCCACCACACTGCCATCGTAAACTATATTCTCCATCTCTCGTTTCGAGCGGTACACAGGCTTTGAAACAAGCTCGTAACAAGCTTCGCTGCCCGTGTAAACACAGTCGTAGCACGATCGTCGATGGGACCATCATTCGCCCTTGAATCGATCGCCCACCTTTCATAGAAACTGTGACGGAATAGAAGATAGAAGTACGATAATTTGGATATCAAAATTTTCGATGGAAACGTTGTTTAAGAATTGGATTCTTAGATTGGCTGCATTTTTCGAACAATTTTTTTTTGTATTTTACAGGAATTCGAAGCTTTAATTTTTCTTTTCAACAAGGAATAAGAGGATAATTCTTTAATAAGAGAATATTTGCTAGAGGTAAAGATTTATTAGATCTCCATAGATTGATCCATTGTAAAATACGTACACATTGAACTATTATCTCTTACTTCAAGGCTAAATACATTAGCAGAAGACTGGCCACCGTTCAGACTTTAACAATCTAACAATCTTCGCTCTTATTAACTTTTAGTAATGGTGTACAGCTTCTCAAGTCATCAAATGATCACTTGCTAAAACTTTTTTACTATCATTTATGTACAATGCATTACAATTAATCAATTATTTGTACTATAATCGAAAATTCTCGATAGAACCAACGAAGATTTGGACTTCAGCTAGATTAGATTAACTTTTTCTAATTTTTTGATACGTATAATAACGCTTTTCCAAGTAATAATTTCCCATCATCGATGAAATTATTCGAATACAGGGAATTGCAATCGAAAATTTGTTGACAAAAGGAAATTTGGATTTTGGTCGAGTTCGGATTAACTCGAATAGGTGGCGTTCGACGTTACGATTTGATCCAAGTCTTGCAACTTTTGCAACACGCGAAAACGCCTAGAATCGCGAATGGGCGAGTCGTAGGACGCAAGAAAACCTTCGCAAGGCAAACCAGATTTGTCCCGCTCTGTCCTCTTCGCCCTCGTTCCCCCTTTCGCGGATAAAAATCTGCCTGCGGTTTCCAGTGCTGCGATACCGGACTGCATCAAAGATGCACCGCGCAAAAGTGCATCTTTGCGAGATCGTCGGGGACGCCATCTCGTTACGCTACTTCTTTTCTCGAGATGAACAGAAGCTAGCCTACCTGTATCCAACGCAGAGACCTTTTGATACAGTAGCGTAGAATAAACCTCTCTCAGCTGAAGATTTCTCAGCCTGTTAAATAATTATTTTGGATTCTCTCGTACGATCGAATTCGTTGAATGGCCAGTCAATGATCAGATACTATGTCAATCATCGAATTAAAATTAATTTTTCATTGTTGTTTTTTTTTATTCCGTATTTTCTTAAAGTAAAATGCTGTCGAAACAGGGACAAAACGAAGTTTTAGATATCACTTGGTACGCAAGAGGTTTGTTGGATTGTTATATAAAATCGATACAAGTAGACTATTGCCGTTACATAATGTATTACTGTTGCAAGTAATGCAATCAAACATAAAACAGCGAATCGTTTATATTTTATCTCGACATACTTTTTGTTCGCGCGATGCGAAGAAAAACTGAGCGACTGTGTTAAAATTACAACATATAACACGTAAATATGTCTTTTTCTTAGAATATAATAATCTTAACATCATATATTCTCTGCGCGTAAATAAAAATTAAGATTAAATTTCAAAATTATATTAATTCATTCTCAAACATCTGCTCCCAAGCAAATCCTTTCGATCGAGGACCGAGTTTCGTAAACTCTGCTCCAACTCAATTTCCATAAATCCCAGCCAATTCCAATAATATCATTTCGCTTCCAACCGATTTCCCTCGTTACACCAACGTTCTCCACTCCGCAGATTCCTCGAAATAAATGTGCCTTCATGCTCATTCCCAATAATTACGTGGAATTAAGTTGTTCAAGTTGTTAAAAACCCTTGGCGGGTATCGAGTAGTCGTTGGTCCCGCGAAAAAAGCATCCTCCTGGTTTACGATGCTCTGGCGCCTATGCCGAAGAAGGCATCCGAGCTGAACCAGTCGATCCTTCCTTTCTTCTTCTTCTCCTCCTTATTTTTTTTCTTTTTTTTCTCTCCCTCCCTCTTTATTTTTTTCTATCCACAGGAGGAAAAGACAGCTTGCGTGCAGCGCGTGCACCTCCCCTTTCGAGATGCCTACTGCACCCTCGACGACGCTATTTATAGATCTTGGGCATTAGCTGGGCCCGTGTGCGTTGTGCTCGCGTGCGTGCCTCTACCAACGAATGCGACGCACGTCTCACTTCACCTGGAACGCGATCGGATCCAATGTTACGGATTTTCGAAAACGGTGGTCTCGTTTTCATCGTAATCTCTCGCCTGGATCAAGGCTGATGGGATGCTCGATCGTTCAACTTTCGGGACGTGACATTCTCTTTTGCACTCTTTTGAATATTTTTTACTTAGGCCTGAGGAGGTATTTTTGTCTTTTGCGTTTGAATATAAATTTTATAAGAATATTTTATCGGCTATTGTTTCGAATTGAATTCAGAGAATTCACGGTTGAATAAGAAGGAAGGATTACGTTTCGGTCGATCGAACTCCAAGTTTTTTATTTCTAAAATGGACGGCCAAAATCTAGCCACGAACTTTCGTTTCTGCCAACGTTTCTCTCTCCCCAGTGCTCATTTTCCCTCGATAACATCACGTAGAGGGAAGATCGATTGAAATAATTGCATAATTCATCCTCGAGGAGGCAAACAGAACCTGCTACAGTACACCCCTTCCAGTAGAATACCAGTCGAGCAAGGACGGGTCGTGCGTATCTCTTCTCTTCTTCATCTTCAGATCGCTATTTATAGATCCTAAATATCAGCTAGAATCAAGGTTGCGTCGAACTGGTTACTCGTTACGTTTCTTACATACACGTTTGGAACGCGAATACGCCTCTATCATTCAGCTTCTTCCCTCGATAATTATCAGGTCCGGTTGGCAATTCCCTCGTCATCTCTTCTTTCCCTCTTCTCCTTCCTCCTCCCCCTCCCCCTCCTCCTCTGCCCACGAAATCCCTCGATCGCGCCTCGTCCACGGCTATTTATAAATCCTAGATCGGTTGGATCGGCGCGCGCGATCGTACGTGAGGAAATGTTGGCCACCGACCAGTCCGAGCAGCAGGAATATTACGGTTCTCTTCTTTCCCTCTTCACCTCTCTATCCATATCTTCATCCACCTTGTCGACTAATCGATTTTCAACGAAAATTATCTATTACTCAAGGAAGGCATCTGCACTCGTGCTTCCCCTCCTCTTCTTCCCTTTGTAAGGGAATGAATCGCGATTAGGCGACTCGAGGTGTCACGCAACGTGGCTCGATTCAAGCCTTCCGGCGGCACTTTGTCAGAACGCCCCTGTGCTGGAGTTGCCTCGAACGTAATGAATTCGATCCTGTCCTTTTTGCCGCAACTTTTTTCTTCTTCTTTGCGTCTTCAATCATTCCTCCTTTTTTGCGGCGCGCGAGTTACGGTCGGATGGCGGTGGTCTCTTCCAGTCCCCGTCGTTTTGTTAAATAACTTAACCGGGGTTAAGTTACATTATATTTCTTTTTCTAGAATATCGTTGGATTTGCTTTTGTTATTTTGTTCCGCTCTTTTTCTTTTTCTTTTTATACAATGTTATTCAATCTTCCGTAGACCACTTGAAATCTCCCTTTATTATCATTCACACGTTTCCTCTTTAAACTACATACAAATAAAATTAAATTATTGAATAAATCCGATCGCACGATTATACCTGTTCCCACGACTCGTTCAAGTTTATCATCATTTTCATCGGTTTAAAAATAGACACCATCTTTCCAATGAAGCGTACATCGCGATCGTCGGGCGCAGATCGGAGGTGGGATGGATGGAAAAATTATTTCAATTTTTACTTCCTCCACTTAAAAATAGAATTCCCGTCTCATCGCTTCTAAGCGATACGCGCGATGCGTGCAAGGACGAGCGTGGAATCGTGGAAATCGGGGAACGCGCAATCCTATCTCGAATAGCCGCCGAAAGGGGATTTTATCGCGGGTTTATTCACGAGGAGTCCGGCTGCGGTACCGGGGCAGGTTTATAAATAGCCTTGAAGAGTCGTATGCGGATTGCACGGGGCGCCTAGTGCCTGATGCCGATTACTCCTGGCGCCAGTGGTGCGTCCTGCCTCCTCCTTGCTCCTTTAATGGCCGACAGTTAATGGCAAGTTAATGTCCGACGCCGTGTTAAGTACGCGACCGGTCCTTCTTCCCCTTTCCACGCTTTCCTCCTTTCTTTTCCTCTATCTCTCCCCTCTCTCCACGCCGTTTCTCCACGCTTTTTCGCGCGCGCGTACCCCCTACGCTCCCCTCCCTCCTCTCCGACAAAACCTCGAGAAATGAAATCCTCCTTTGTCCTTTGTTTCCACCCTCCGCCCATTTAGCGGTCTCGATTTTATGTAGCGGTGCTATTTTAAGTCACCGCGAGGATGTTTCCCCAAGGAATGGGGAATGAAGCTGTGGTCGTTAGAGCGGCCTGGTATTTGGCGTATAATGTATACTGTTGGCCGGTTTAAGAGGTAGCTGGTTATATTAAGTATTTCGTATATATTTTACGACTCTGCTTGCCGTTTCATTTTCTTTAGAGGAGAAAGATCGAGTCGATGCTCGTTTCTGATTATACGTATATATCTGATGCTAATAACGCTAAAAAAGCACAAGTTAAACACGTTGAACACTCGGGAAAGCGAACATTTTTTTCGAGACTTTAGATTGGATCGATCCGATGTAGAATCGTTTTAAAATTTGATTTAGTTCGATAATAATAATCGCAAAAAATTGTGCGAAAAGCGGAGCATTTTGATAAGTAATCATTTCAAAGTAACTTTATTCGCAATTTTTTAATTACTTACTACATTCAAAGAAGAATTCACTTGCACAAAAAAATATTTATTTCAACAATTATCTTACTCTAGAAATTTCACTTTGTACAGATATAATAAATATGTAAATCGAAATAGACGAATAATTCTCAGGATATTTCTATTTAATAAAGACTCGTTAAAGTTTCTTATTATTTTCCCCGGTGCAATAACCTCGAACGTCTCTCCCTTAACTATTCCCTGAAATCTCGGTGTCCTCCCCTCCCTCTCCCCCTCCCTCTCCGTATCGTGAAAGGATTTCTATTTTCTCTATTATCCTTTGACCGACAAGAAATCCCGCGGCACAGGAATTCCTGACAAGGACTCCACCTCAGGCGGCCGACGCCGATGATGGATTCGTAATCACCAGTTTCTATTTGCAGTTTCTGTCGTGAGAACACCGTCATCGTGCCTGGAATAGAACCGGCCTCGTGGTCGATGCACCTTCGCGGGAAACGAGCTCGTTGCACCTCGTAATATCGATCGAATCCTCTCTATCTGGATCTCTCTCTTTTCCCCTCTCCTTCTCTCTCTCTCTCTCTCACTCTGTCTCTCCACCGCCCGAACCATGGTCGATGGTTCTCTCGTTTCGTTCGAAGGTGGAAAATCGGCGATTTCACGATCGGCTCGATCATCGATAAAAGCCCGACGATGTGAATTCTCGATGAGCGCATCGGGTTTCTCGCGTTGCTTATTTTTATTCTCTTCCCCTCTCCTTTTTTCTCGGATCTTCTCGTAGTTGATGTTTCATTATCGATCGTGGAGAATAATCGTACGTGTTCTTGACATCGTTCTTGACCAACCGGTTGTTGATATTCATTTGCGAAGAAGTTTTCGTTCGCGCGGTGGAATAATCTTGGTGGTAATTGTTTCTACGAAATCGATACTTCTATGAGTTTTCTTCTGTGAGTTTCTGCTGATTTTTTTTTTTTTAGAGAGAAATAACATTTGCTCGGTTCTTCCTTCTTCAAAAGTCTCGGAGAAGGATCGATAGGAGATCTGACGGATTATTCCGAATTTCTGACAAGTTGTCAAGTTTCACTTTTGATCCATATTTGTCTGTGATATTTGATATCCACGACGATATACGGGGGTGGAAAAAGTGAGAAATCGATTTGGCCACTTTTCCACAGGAGTGGAAGAAATAAGGATAGAAATTTTTCGATCGTTGTTCCGTATTATTGATTAATTAATGCGTAACAATAATTGGATAATCAGCTTCGATGAATTAAAAGGATCTTCAATTTCAGAGTTGATCTCGTACACACGATCGACTCTCGTTCGTATAGCAGAGGTATATTCGCAGATAGCTAAGGACAATGTGGAAGAAAGCATACGGGCGCGAAAATACGGGAACATTGCGATTGCAGACATAAGACACGTGCTCAGAGTCTATCCTCGGGTTTCCTCTTCGTTTCGTGACATCCGCTCGTCGCATATTCGATGCATCGTTTCGCATCCCGCCGATGCGTGTGCAGCTTCGAGACAAATGTCTGCTGTTAATCGAGACTTAATGATCAGATTCTTAAATCCAATCTTCGTTCTCGAGCGTCATAGGATGGAGGGAGAAATCATTTTTTACATATGGATGTGTACGAAGCGCTCTCCTACTTTTTCAATTTGTCACCTTTTGTCTGTCACGAATTCGTCTGTATTTTCGTTTCTTCCTTTCAATTTTTTAAGCTTACTTAACTTTAAACAATCTTAAAGATGCGTGCCTAGTGATAACTCGTAAAAATAAGTTGTGCCATTTTTATAGCGAGGGTGTCTTTCTATTTTTTACCGTCTTTTCCTTTCGAGTTATTTCAGAAATGTGACCAAAAATATCAACATTTCCTTTTTTTTTATAATTTCTTTCGACAAAAGATAAAATACCATCGCCATCAAAATTTAAGATCGTTTTCAAAGAATCAAAAAAAAAAGAAAAGCAATATCAGCGAAAGAAAATAATTTCTTTCTGGATATTCCGAATTTTATCAATCGCGATTACTTTCAATCACGAGATCATATGTTTGTGAAAAATTTTTTAAATGTCTTGTAACGAGACCAAAAGTAAACAATTTTCCTCCGAATATTCTAAATTCCTTTATATATCCTCGACGATCGTTCTTATTCTTAATTATCTAACGAATATTCTTCGGATAAAATAATTTTCCTCTGAGATGGTAAAATTTGAAAAACGTTTTTTTAAGTGTCTTCTAACGAAATAATTCCAAATATTCCAAATTCTAACACAATTGACAATTCTCACGGGGGATCGCATCAGTGAAAATGACCGTTCCTTCGATCGATTTAAAAAAAACTGGTCGAGTGGAAAAGCTTGAGAGGGTTCCATTAAGGACTAACCATCCCTTTCCCGCGATCCTACACGCGTGCTTGCACCAAGTTAATCATAAAACATGTGATCCCACAGGAAACGCTGTCCCTTCAAACGTTGCGATTATGGCAAACGTTAACGAACTGAACGTCAACTCGCGTGCCGCAGGAAATGGCGTATTAGTTTTGTATGTGCAGTCCAGAAATCACGCGTTTCCTCTTTCCGCGCGAAAATCTTCCCACGATTGTTCGCTAATAGTTACCGCGTATATATTCTCCAGGGATCTTCTCGTTCCTCCACTTCTTTTCGTTATGGTGTTCCATTGTTTGCGTAAGAATTCCTTTTTTTCCCTTTTCTTTTCTTTTCTTTCTTTGCGATTTAATTATCGTGATGAGCGATGGCGATTGGGATTGTAATTGGGAATGATAAATTGTTAGAAGTTATTGTTGTTCTTTCTTGCTCTGTTTCATCGACTATTTCATATGGTTTAATTGGTATCTATTATCTTCTTAATTGGATTATATTTTTTAATTATAATTGTATACTTTATTAATTTTCTTTACATTTGAAAAGATATTACATGTACATATGTATTTTGTGTTTTATTGGATAGGTTATGTAACGTACTTTATCCTGAATATTTTGATTACTTTGATTGAATTAGATTATATTAGAAAATTAAGTTTATAAATAATACACTCTGATATTATTAATTCTTTTCATAAATGGACAAAGGACAAACATAAAAATCAATTTTCTTTCTTAAATAGAATCATCTAACTTAATCTAATTCGATCCAATTGTTCACTATTTCTGTAACGATCTCTACAATGAAGAGTATATTAAATTATCATAATTAAACAAAATGCAGTGAAATATCTCGTAATATTTTCTCTTCTATAAAACGATTCGCTATTTTTCGCAGAGAACAACAAGAATCTCAAACATAACCTAACTCGATCTAATTTGTCCATCATCATAAATTAAACGAAGACAATGAGATATACCTCGTAATATTTCCACTTCTATATCTCTAAAACGATTCACTTACTTTTCACCATCATAATAGATTACAGAACGACTAAAATGTATACCCGTTAAAAAGTAAAAGAATCGAAGAGGAAAAGGGGAGAGGTTTCATTTACCACGCACCTGAGAAGCACTGCCCTCTACCTACTCGCAACTTCAACTCTGTGCAAACAAACTTCCTTCTCAATGAACAACGTTTCCTGCAATCCCGATGAATCCTTCGCACAGACGAAGACTAGTAACTTGAACACGGGCCCCGAGGAGTGCTAACGAACGTATCCACGTCGGCGAATCCCAGCCGAGGTTTGCTCAGCAATTAGCTAAGCCTCTATCCGGTTGGAATTCAAACGGTGAAACGTATGGCGTAGCTCGCGTATATAGTTGCACGGGCTGGCAACTTTGCTCTTTTTTGCGGCGGGGAAAGAAATAGGAAAAAAGAAAAGGGGGAAAAAAGAGTTGAAAGTCGTTTCGAGTGAGAAGCGCCGCCAGGTTCAACGTCCCCGGATTTTTCGATGTCTCGAGATGACTTCTCCTCGAAGACGAAGAGAGAGAGAGAGAGAGAGATGGTGGCTCCCGACACCACGGAGGTGGTCGCGAACACGCGGAAGTCGAGAACAGATTCTGTTTGTTGACACTGCGTTCGGACGCCGAGAAGATTGAGCCCTGCCCCGGTGTGTATTCAATTGGTGAAGGCGATTTAGCAAGTTTCGCGTTACGGCGGATGGAGCAAGATTTGATAATGGTGGATCGGTATTTTAAATGCCTTCGAGGATGATCCGTGAATGAACGTTGCTTGATGGTGTTTGGGATCAAAGCTTGGGGACTTGGAGAGACTCGATGTGTTTTAGCTCTTCCTTTCCTGTGTAAACGTATATATAAAATTGTTAGCCCATTGTTTGAGATTTACTTTTCGAGATTTGAGAGTAAAAAGTTAGGGAAGCATCGGAATCCTTATCCGTTTTCCAAATTTTCTCTTACCTTGTAAGTTTGAATAGAAAGTAGATTTTCTTCTTATTCGATTTTTCTTCGATTTAAAAATAAAAATTTCGGAGCCTTCACCATTGTTTTCCAAATCTTTTCTCATGATATAAGTTTGAACTTATATTTTATTTTTATTTATTTCTCGCCCTTTTCTATCACATATTCGTTCAATTCGTTCTTACGTCAAAAGAAGAAGAAGAAGAAGAAAAAAAAGAAAACTCCATTTCGCAATTTCCTTTTTACCTTTTACTACCTCCTCTGTTATCGATCCTTCGATATCTGGATATAAAGCTAATCGATGATCAATAATCGCCTTTCATCGCGTGTTTACCGACGTACTGTTACGCATCAAGAGCCGAAGATCGCGATACTCGTGCTTGTTATATCCGTCCGGATCAAACGGAGCGGAACCGTTGGATCGTTTCGCCGATCTATGCATAACCGAGCGGGAACGTTTAAAAGCGCCTCATCTATCTACGATCTCAGTAATGATCGTTACTGTACCGTTACTCTCGGTCAAGGTTCCTGTCGAGATCGAATTGGAATATCACGTCCGCTCACGGTCACCGATCTTCCGCGTCTTTCCACCACCCCTCTCTTTCTCTCTTCCTTTCCCGTCCATGCTTGTAAACAACAATTTGGAAACATCAATTATTGAACTGACTCGATGATTTATTTCACGAATAAGTAATTAATAAATTTTAATAAATTTGCCTTGGTAAATTTTTTATTTGGATTTGGACTTGGAGGATATATTACAGGATAATGGGTTTTGTTTTTTGGGGAACGTTTGTTGAGACTGATTCGAGAAGTTAGAAGTGGCAATGCCATTCTCGTTTATGCAGAAATGAATATATTGAATTTGTAAAAAAATTATATTTTAATTGTAATTTTATATATATATAAAAAAAACGATAATTCCAAATTCTATTTGGAAATGGAAATGGAGTGCATTGAAACTTTTGGAAATTATTTGAATTTTTTAATATATCTTTAAGCGTTAATATCTCGACTTTTTAAATATTTATATATTGATATTGATATTTCTCGCGCAAAGCCACAGAGATATAATGTTGTACGATTATTTGGATAAGGGGATTATATTATGTACATGAATTTATGTAACGATTGGGTAACATAAATGTAACAACTTTTTAATTACTTTTTAATTACTTATTACATCTTTATTTTTCTGTTAAATTACATGAATTCTATTGTACTACTTGAAATGGTAAATTAATTATGGATGAATATAGTTATTGAACGATGTAATGATATATTATTAAATTAAAATAGATGGTTATTGATCGTTTTATACGAAGGATTTCATGTTGAAAAGTAGATTTGTGGGATGAATTATTTTTCGTGTCACAGTTTATTGGTTTTATTCGATCGGAATTATGTGCGAGAACCTCGGCACTTGAAGAGGTTCTCGTGTAGCCACGGTGTGTAAAATAGTATAATAAGACCGATTCCTGTTCTGTCTGACGCAATATCTTGATAAATTGCAGCGCAAGGAGTCGATTAAGATCTTGTCGATAATAAAGTGCCGCGTTTAAATATATAATTAACAAACAAACTCGTTCTTTTAACTTTGGATCTCTCCTTTTTCATCTCTCGTGTGAAAGTACCGTTCACCAACTTCACATTGTACCACTTTGGAGTATACCAAAATATCAATGTTTTATGCAATAGTCTGTTAAAAAAAATATTTGCATAATCGCGATAATTTTAATTATAATATAATTAATTATAATATATGATAAATATATCTAAATCTAAAATTTTCACATTCGAAACTTCGAATCTTGATCATCAACATCCTCTCCAGCAATATCGTATTTTATGTTATCTCAAATCTTCAATAAAATCACCTATCAAATTAATACCTCTTCTCTCATGCATTTCATTATCTTGAAATCCTCTAAAAAGAACCACTATTGATTCATCCCATTGATCCATCGATTCACGTTCCTCTATTCTATATCGGGTGTCTTAACTTTATCACCAAGAAAATCTCGTTTGTTTTTGGAAATATTAAAAAATTTTTCAGATAAAAATTGTATGATTTCGAGCGAGGGCATAGGATGACTTATCCGAAACATTTTTTAATATTATTAAAAACAAACGATGTTGCAAGTAATAAAATTATATAAGATATACCCTATGTCCTTTAGAATCAAGAAAAATGTTTAAAAATGACAAAAAAATACTTTGGCAAGAGTATATTGGCAGGTATATAAGAATAAGTATATAAGAGGTATATAAAAGGTAAGTAAAAAAAAAGAGATAAGTATATTAAATTTCAAAAAAATTCCACGTGCCACCTCTGCTTAAATTATATTCTCCTGATACAAAGTCGAAAAATTTGCCAACAAAATTTTGTTAAAAATTTTGACTTTGTATTAGGAGAATATAATTCGACAGAAGGTGGCACGTGAAATTTCGACTTTATATTAGGAGAATATAATTGAACAGGAGGTGGCACGTGAAATTTTTCTAATATTAAAAAAGAATTTTTATGAAATTTTATATACTTTTGAAATACTTATCTGGATACTTACCTGTATACTGTTACAGCTGCTATTTTTTTTTATTTTTTAAATAGTTTACTTAATTCTAAAGATTCTTATCTTTTGCGATAAAAATTCAATTTTATATCTGGAATATTTCGTTTATTTTTTATAATATTAAAAAATATTTTAGATAAAAGTTGTATGGTTTCAAACTATATTTTGATAGTAATATAAGTTTTTCATAGATATTCGTATAAAGAATTCGTATGAAGATTAACTTTATTTTTTTTATATAGAATTATATTTTTTAATTCATGAGATAAATTTTGACATTTTTTATAAAAAAATACTAGCCATGTTAAGAAATAGTTTACAAAATATTTAATAATAATTATCTATGAATTACTCTTTGTTATAAATGATTAAATATTTTTTTATAAAAAATAATGTACTGCATCTGCTCTTACATTAAAAAACACTTCTATTTAAAGAACAAAATTAATCTTCATACGATCTTTATATATCCACCTATGAAATTAATCTTATTAGTATAGTGCTTCAAACCATCCAATTTTTATCTGAAAATTTTTTTACCATTTCCAAAAATAAACGGAACATTCGAGATGATAAAGTTACATGGAACACCCAGTATATAATACAGTTTAATATTTCCAATCCAAAAGTCAAACCTAACCCAAACCGAAACCCAATTTCGCGAGCGTCAATCAAACTTCGATACTTATGCAACACAAAATGGAGAACAATCAATCTAACTCGATTCATAACGAAAAAGAAGAAAAAAAAAAAGGAAAAAAAAGGAAAAAGGAAGAAAAAAGGAAAGATTGCGAGCAAAAGATGGCGAATAAAAGACAAAGAAATCCGCGTGGAGAGACGATCGTGGCGCGAGGTCGTGGCACACGCTCGAGGGATATGAACGAGCGAATAGGTTGAGGGTCGTGAGTGGCCGTTGACCCTGCGTGTGTACCTGCGCGAAGCGGAGTGGCGAGTGTTCGTACCGACCACCTAGACAGGCTAGAGTCCACATTGGTAATAGCTTCTCTAGACTACCGACCTTCCACTCGTAAAAACAAATATTTATGGACACCGCACTGGCCGGTGAAGAACGTCGCCCGAGCCCTTGAGCGCTCGAACGTTTCATGCGGTCGGGACAGGTGTGGATTGTTAATTGGTCGCTGAACCAAAGTTTATTTTGGGACATTGCCAAACTGTGGTTAGTGGAGAAAAATAATATTTAAGAAGAAACACAGTGGATTGGAGAAGCTAATTGGAGATTAGTACTTCTAAAAGATTTGACGTTTGAAGTTTAGGTTATGTCTTGGAATATCTTTTATTTCTAATATTATTCTTCGATATTTCGACGTAAGAGGTTATATCATAAATTATAATTTCGATAAAGAGATTGGATATCGTAAATCAAAATGTACGTCAAATTGATGATCAATCACAAATTTCCTAGAACGTGTAATTTAATCAAACGATCGGTGTTTAATCATAATGAAATCTGTATGTACCGATCAAGACGAACTTAATCGCATGTTTGTCATCTCGATAAAGCTACCTCGATTTTTGAAGCCTTGAATCAATCCTTGATGTTATTATCTAGGATTGTTTCTTTCTGATCGATCATCGACACGCTTCCACACGGATCTCTAGCGTCTACGATCTATCGTTGCATCTCGAAGAATCTTTAATTATATCACTTGTCCGCACTTTTGTTGCAGTACCCGGCCAACGCGTCCAGTGAACTTTTGCCAGAGAACAGAACTAATACTAGTTCCGCACCACCTGGTACTCTACCATCGAACGCGGAAAATATTTCACCAGCTGCGAAGGATCTGTTGAAACGACTACTACAACCGGATCCTTGCTTGAGGTTGAGGTCTCTGTTAAGTCTACAGAGGATTGCTTTCTACATGGGTTACGATTTGCACAGTTATATGCAAAAGAAGGTATGAAAATTGGATTTTATTGAATCTTGTGTAATTTAATGAATTTTTTGAGTCCATGTTTTCTTAGTTCTCAAAAGCTTTTCAAATTTTTGATTACGTTAACGTTACGTATTGTAATGAAAAATAATGATTTTATTTTACGTTTTAAGAAATTAATTTGTATAATTTTTGATGCAAAATGAAAGAGATTAAAGAATTTTTCGAATAATTTATTTTTCATATTTTTATACAGGAATCTCCGTTCCGTCTGCTAGGACGAAAAGTCGAAATTGAACAGGAGAGAAGGATCAAAGAATTCTCCACGTTCAATTCCTCTTTGGCAGACAGTATATCTCGCGGCGAAGATCGATGATCTGATCAATGTGATTGTTATTAGCAACATTGTCTTTAGTCACTTCAGCTAATGCCATTTATTTTGGCCAAAAAAATGTTCCCTAGTTACTTTTTTATTTTATTTTATTTTATCTTTTTTAATGTACGTTAGCTTGTTGCTCGTCGTAGATTTATATCGAGCAACGTCGTCGATGCCATCCATTACTTTTTAAGCGAATCAATATGGATTTTTAAACTCTTTATAGATTACTTTATAATTCGAAGATCGATATATTTTTTTAACTATATAACTCGTTGTAAAATACGAATCTCTTTATCCTCTGGTGCTATTTTTTGAAGAAAATTGTTGCGAAGAATTCAGAGGTTTTTTTATCGTATATTTTTAAGAATAAATTGCGAAGCTTTTGTACCGTGAAAGAAAAATGTTTAATGCGTCAATGTGCGGTTGTAGCTTCTGTGTGCAGTGTTGTACTGCTTTATACCACCTCATCGTTGTGATAATGCATCGTGTGAAAATAAAAATAAAACACATGAAAGTAAAATGTATCCAATTATAATATAAAAATAAAATATCTTTATGAATGTGCAGAGTTTCTCGAGTTTTTATCTTTTATCCCTACCTTTTACACCAGAAAGCTGCTCGACAACTTAATGAATACTATTGGAATTATGTTTCAGGAGTATGTCGTGAGAAATTCGCGGTTGGTCTCAGTTTACAAAAGTTTTAATTTTTTTAAGAATAGTTAACAGTATTTTTGTTACAGTATTTCATCGATAATACAATAAATTGCGATAAATCGTAGTGCGTACAAACTAACAACAAAAAACAAAACGAATCTGGATCGAAAAACGCAGCGTCTTTTTTTTTCCTCATCTTCTTCATCTTATTCGTTTCTTCATTTTGAAATCAATCGTGAGAACAGTTTCTTTTTCTTTTTTTTTTATCGTTATTATCGTTTCATTTTTCTTCCCCATTGTATCCATGAATGTACGTTTTATCTTTTTTTTTTTTTAAAATCTTTCTTTTTGAAGATTTGAAGATTGCTTCGTCTTCGTTCATTTTCGTGCGTTTCAATTTTTCAATTTTTTCGCTTTTTGTTCCTTCTTCATAGACGTTGGGAGCGGGAGACAGTTCCTTTTCCCCGGAGTGCAATCAATCGAAGTTTTTATGGTATAATAATAATTATATATACATTATTATTCTTACACTTAGAGGGTTTCTCGATATATAATACAACGCATTCCTTCATATTACGTCCCGAATGACGCGTCCGCAAGCGATCACTGGTCGAATGTTTCTTTCTTTCTTCTAAAATACAAATATATATGTATAAAAAAAAAAAAAAAAGAGAAAAAAGGTATAATATTATTAAAAAAAAAAAAGACAAATCTTCGACAAAAACATCCCTCAAAAATAATACAATTCATTGTAATTTGAAGGATCGTAACAAATCTCTGTTCAAATAACATTTTTAAAAGAAACAATTTTAAAAAAAAATAAGACTGGTCTCTTAAAATATAAAATTTAAAGAAAATCACGTTTTATCATTCATTCGATTCACGCGACAAATTTGTTTTAAACAATAATAATAAATATAGGTATACGATAATTTTATCAAGAGTCAATACGCGTATATAAATATGTAGATAAGTCGATTAAAAAAATTCAATATTCGATTAAAAGGGAATTCGATTAAAATATATAATTAAAATGTTTCATGCTTAAAATCAATGAGATCGTACAATTTTCGACGTGCCAGAGATCGTTCGCGGGACGCGTCCGCGTTTTACAAAATTCGCCATCCGCGAAAAGCCGGCGAAAACACACGTTGTCGCCATTTTATTTATTTTTCTCGACATAAAACCGAGCCCTTCGAGGAGGCACGGTTAATCGCCGGCTGGACTTCGCGCACTCGACTTCGTTTACAAAATCGAAACGAAATTCAATAATTACGTCTATTTTTTTTCTTTTTTTTTTATATAACTGCTTCCACTCCGCGAATCGCGGAGTCGTTTTGGTAAAAATCCTTTGGGCTAGCCGCAGACACTGGTCTCGCGCCATTTTGTTCTCTTTTGTTTCGTCTCTATATTTCTTCTTCTCTAACTCTATTTTCCACCACAGAAGAGGGAGGAGACCATTTCGGGTTCTCCTCGTTTTTTGCTACTTTTTTTTTTTTTTAAATTGTTCGAAAATCCGTCCGGTGAATAAATTGTTTCGTTGGAGAGATCAAGGTTGAGCAGAAGTAAGGAAAATCGCGAGACCAGCGACTGAAAGCCGTGAAAAGCCCGTTCGTAGCTACGAGGGTGCTTCTCTTAGCGATCACGATCGATCGCTAAATCGGTTTGCTCGTCGCACGTGATTAATCGGCATACATACGTTCTTCCGCATTCTCTCGCTCTTTCATTCCTCTTCACGCTCCCTTAAATTACGAGTTATCTTATTGTTGTTACTGTTTTCTTCGTTATTGTTTAATTATAGCGCACTATCGTAAGAGATTATGATACAAGTAGAATCGGCCATGTTTGCCACGGCCACCGCGACAATTTTTTTTTACAGCCTCACTTCATTTCCCCCTCTTTTAATTCCACCTTCTCGCTGTGTAGATGGCGCCCTCGAGTTAACACGCTCCGCGCAAATTCTCTCAGGTTTGGATTCATTTGGTAAACGATGCTTTTGGATTTAAATTGTCGATTTAATTAATATTTAACTTGGATACTTTCTTTTTTTTTATTCCTTTTTAATCAAGATATGCTTGTCAGACGAGAAATTTAAAGCGACACGGTTAAGGATTTTATCTTTAGAATTCTTTGAAAAAATTGACGAATAATTTATAAATTTATAAATTTTAAAATAGAAACCAATATCCCTTATATTTCTATCCCTTTATAATTCTTTTCCAAATATATTTTATCGTACGTTTAAAAATGAAGAGATAGAATCCTCAAATATCTTTTCATATTTTCAACAAACAAATCGATGTTTACACGTTGTACTATTATTAGAATAGATTATAACAAATATCCGCGGAGCGTGAAGAAATCGAGGATACCTGTAGAAGAGCAAATCGAAATTGCACAAATGGCAAAGATGGCGGAGAGCAAAAAAGTCAATGGCGAATTTCGATGGATTCGATCGATCGATCGATCGATCGATCGTGGCAGAGACATTCGTTAATATGAGAGGATAATCTTCGTTGCGAGAGGGGAATAATCTGCATTTTCGGTTTGCTCTGGGAAAACGTGGGAACGTCTTCGTTCGATCATCGCGAACGATCGACACGAAAAGTGACGCTTGTCAGCGCTGTGACAAATTATCTTTTCATCGCGCCTCTTCTACGCAAATCATGCTAGATAATAATAATAATAATATTAATAATAATAGAATAATAATTAGAGAATCATAATAATTCGAATATAATAATAATATAATAATAAAAATAATAATAATCACGCAGACTGGACAGGGCGCGGCGAAAATATCCAACAATTGTTCATCCGGTTTTGCTTTTACGCAAAAAATTTTTTTTCCCTTCCTCTTTTTTCTTCTTCTTTTTCTTCTTCTTCTTCTTCTTGTTTCTTTCTTATTTTTTCTTTTTTTTTTGTACACAAAATACCAACTATCTGTGCTGGAAAACGCACATACTGCTTGTACGCCTCGATATAATAATATATATATATATATCTATGTATATATGTATAATATTTATATATGTATATAGTGTGTATCGCTCGCGTTTAGGGCGTCATTTTTCTTCATCATCTTTTTTTTTTATCCTCGTTTATCTAATATCAAATATTTATAAGTATATTCACTCGTTCTGCCATGCGTAATATCGTTTAGCGTGTAGCGTGGTTCACTACTGCGATGTGTTTTACAATGCGCTCTCTTTTTTATCTTTGAATCTTTTTTTCCTTTTTTTTTTTTTTATTTTTTTAAATCATTCGTCACGCCTAAAAAATCGCCTCGTCTCCTCTCTCGGTTTAATTATTTACAATCGTTTATACTTATTTAAATCGTTATATGTTTCGCTTTTCGTGTTTTGTACACGTCGCTCCTAAATCATCCGTCCTCGAGAGTGGCTCCTCTACGACGAAAATGGTGGAAAAATTATTCGGGGAAAGAAAGAAAAATATATATAAACAAAAAACAAAAAAAAAAAAAAAAGAAAAAACAGAGGAAAAAAGTAAAGAAAGGAAAATGAGAAAACGTCGTCGAGTAGAATTTCACATTTGTTCCATGCTCTCTCCTCGACTTTTTTCCCCATTTTCATTCTCGTCCTCATCCTCCTCCTCCTCCTCCTCAAAAAAAAAAAAAAATACTATCGACCTTCAACGTTGCTCTCTCGCTCGTTCTTCACTCTCGTGCATTTTCTCAACTATTCTCGAATATATAATTAAAACACTCTCACGCATACGGTGCACACATACAACACGCATCAGGCAATCCGGAAATTAATGGATATATTTGTTCGACTACACGGTAGCCACAGCGCTCGACCAATGGAACGAGAGAGACGCTTCATCTCCCTATTTTACATTGTTCCTTTAATCACCTGCGTCTCCGTGGTTCTAGCTTAGAGAAGGTCTTCGTATTTCACTCTTATTTCCCCCCTTTCTCAATCGTCCTCTCCTTTCTGCCTGACACCTTCTCGATCGCGAAGTTGAAAAATTCTTTTTTATTTCTTTTTTTTACTTCTTTTTTCTTTTTTTTTGTTTGTTTGTTTGTTTTTTTTTTTTAATTTTCTTTGCTTCTTTGCTTTGCTTATAGTATCGAACAACTGAGTTCACCTACGGGTTTACGAGAGAGATCGATCATCCGATCCTCTCACCCCATTGGACGATCGTTAAAACTAAGTTACTATTTTAGAAGGATAGAATCGACACGCTGTAACGACTTACGTCCGCAGCGGGAAACTCGAGTTAAATTTTCCGATATCGATGGAGATTCGTTCGAGGATCGAGTTCCAAATATTTGGAAAATTTTTGAAAATTTTCTTGACGAAAAAGATTGGATACTACTTTAGTGCTTATACTCTTTTATTAATTTTTCACAAAATTTAATATCTATAAATTAATTTAAAAGAAAAATGCATAAAATAGAAATGGTATGGTACGAGTTTCACTGTTTTAAATAAATTCGATAAATTACAATTAAAAAAATCGTTTTTTATTATTCCTCGATCACGACGAAGTTCATCGAAACAGAAGATATCGACGAGTTTCCCATTTTCGATTTGGTTTCGACGCGAGCTTTATGACGATCACATGCTGCAGAGACAGGAAGCTTCGAGGGGAGGGGCATTTAAGCGTGCAAGACATCGAAACACGTTTCGATTTTCCCATTTTTTTTTTTTTCTCCTCTTTCGTAAGAAAACGCTTTCTTTTGATCTAATCCAATTAATTACAATGTCTACGTGTTTACTAAATCACCGATTTTCTCTCTCTACTCTACTCGATCAATTTTTAGAAGAACTATCGATGGGTATATCCGATATTCGTAGACAAATATTTATATATATATATATATTTTTATATATATATTTTTTTTCTTTTTGTTTCAAGATCGATGCTTCCACGATCGAAACGCGTGATCGAAAATCAACGAGGATCGCAGTGATGATAATAACAATAATAATAACCACTAAAATACGCGCTATGTATATTATTTCTGTACAAAGTACGTGTACGTGTATGTGTAAAATTGCACAATGCATTTTTCTTCCTTTCTCCAATATTTTTTCTTTTTCTCTCTCTATCTCTCATCGTGTTGTTCGCCGAGAACAGAAAGAGAGAGAGAGAGAGAGGGAGAAAGAGAAAAAATGAGGTTTTACATTTATATTTTATTATTTCTCCACTTACTTTCACACGTTACTTCTTTTTTTCTTTCTTTTTCATTCTTTTTCTTTCTTCACTGTTTCTATCTCTGTGTGTCTGTGTGTATGTGTGTGAGTGTGTGTATTATAGTATATGTCAATAAGCGTTTGCTCCTCAAGGCAGCTCCGCAAATAGAAATAGTGATACCTGGCAGTAAAAAGGAAAAATAGTTTGTCTTGTCAATTCGAACAAGATTGTCATAGATATTATTCGCACACTGTTTCGACTTGATATTAACACGCCTCTGTCCGCGCATAAAAATGGAACAATGCTTAATTATAATTAAACTACGTAACGGGTTAGCGATTTAAAAAGTTGATTAAAATCACGGTCCGTGGAATTATATCGATAAATCACATAATAGCCGCCATTATACCGCACAAGCTTCCGTTATATTCTCTAATGTCGTATTATTTTTCTCTTAAATATTTTTCCTTAATTTTTGTTCGTAATATATTTCGTCGATAAAAAAAGAAGACAACGAAGTGTTCGCTTATTATTTCGTTGAAAAAATTCTTTCTCTTCCTTTCATAATAATAATTCTCTATTTTTTTTTCCCCCCTCTTTCTTTCTTTCTTTCTTTTTTTTTTCATTTTTTTTTTACTTTAAACGTCAACATATAAAAATATCTCAAACACTAACGCATTATTTTTTAAACAACTAAATCGAAAGCTAAATCAATTTTCCTTATCGACGTTCTTCTTCGTTTTTCTTTTTTTTTCTTTTTCTTCTTTTTCTTTAACTATTTATCGTGATGCACACATATCTCGTTTCTCACGTCGAATTTGAGTATTTTGCAAACTATCCGCAAGATATTATCACACACGAGCGCTAAAGGGTGACTAAAACATTTCTCCTTAGGAATCGTTTTTTTTTTTTCACGTATACGCGTTTCATGCCAGGTGACACTGACGAGCTAGCTTGATGGCAAAAAGAGAATTTTTTTTTTATGGTGTTTTACAATCTATGGAAAGATTCGTTCACACGCGAGCTCACGCCATATGTTATTTATTCCTGTTTTTCTTTTTTCTTTTTTTTTTTTTTCGCCAAAGAAATTTTCTCGACGAAGAAGAATCATTTAAAAGAATTCTCTTCATAGATCATCGCTACCTTTCTATCGTTTGTCATCGATCTAGCTACATCCAATGTATACATGTGTTTAATTCGCATATTATCTTAAAATTTATCCGAAAGTTTTATCTCAAACATACTTCTCTCTCTCTCTCTTTCTCTTCCTCTTTCTTCTCTAAATAGATGTCGATAAAAGTGTAATTAACGATAAATTGTTGAGAGAGTTAGCTTCAGCAAAGTTTCGCTGACGAGGAGGAGCGTCAACGTCGAGAGCGATCAATCCCTCTCCCTCCCACCCTTTCGTTCTTGAACGAAACGAACTTCGCTCGTACAAAATACGTGCCTTATTTATTATACAAGTAGAACAACGCTTCTTTTTGATTCTCTAAATTGGGATTATCTAACCTTCTATATTCTCCAAATATTATTATTCCACTCCTTTCTCCTTTTTATCCTTACTTTTTATTTTTATTTTTATTTTTGGCATCGAAAGAATGCAAAATTGCTCAAAAAGATATTCATCATGCTGGACAATACGGTTCTCCAATACGATAAGGACGAACTTTATTTATGGAATAAGCTCAGGTGTGAACGAGCCTTTTCTTCCTCTTTTTTTTAAAGAAATCAGCGAGTGACCCGACGCGACTTCCCTCGCTCGTTCATTTATTTTTCTTTTTTTCCTTCCTTCCCTTTCCCCCTTTTCGTTTAATTTACTCGACTGGGACGGGCCACCCTATCACAAATCTTCGTCGACGTCGTGGAGACGTTCGTCGTCAGCGCGGATGGCGGATGACCCGGTGATGGTGGAGGATGAAGATCAGAAGACGCGATGCACGATGGGCACGATGACGACGAGAGGAGGACGACGACGAATGACAACACGACGCAGCAACGTCATAAAAAGAAACCACCGTCGCCCGATTTACCCGTTAAAACGGGTGTATAGTATTAACCAACCCCCTCCCTTTCCCCCCTCCCACGTGAAACTACCCCTCGGTAGCCACGATCAACCGAGGGGGCGGTCCTTTTTTTTTTAAATTTTCTTTTTTATCCAGCCTCGACGCGAGGCCACCACACTGCACCTTCACCTATACCCGCACCACACTGTAGCACCTCAACACATTGCAATTGTCATGGCCTATGGAACCTGCAACCGAGGAGAATACAAATATTCTCAGGGGTCTCGTTGGAGTTGGAGCTGTTGGAATTTTGGTTGGCGTGGTTGATCGTGATTGAACAAAAGAGATTCGTGAAATAAATTTCTAACCTCTATGGAACGAAAAATGTCTTTTTCGTTTATTTCATTTACAAAGTTGGCCAATTCTTATCTAGCGGTTCGGGAGTTATTTTATTTTAAAGTTTTCGATAATCAAAGTTTCATTCCAAAAGGTAAATAAATTTATTTCGAAAGGAAAGAAAAACGTAGAACGCGAGAAAAATAGAAATCGAATCACGATCCCGCCAGCATACCTGGTGAGGTGTCGGCTGTCCTCATGAACGGCCATCTCCGAACTCTTAAACTCGTTCAACTCCTTCCTAATGGCTGCCTTGTCCTTAGGAGTTAACCGCGTCCAAGGCTTGTCGGCCCTTCTGTCGTAGTCGTGAGCCTGCGTGACTTCGATGTAGTCGTTGAACCTGATAATCTGATTCGAAGAAAGAGAAATCCAAGTTTTCGTTCCGTTCCCTCAAATACTTTTATTTTTACAAATAGATAAAAAAAAAAAAAAAGAAAGAAACGAGAGATATACCTTCTTCTCCTTGAGCTCTTCAACCGTCGGTCGAAAGCTGAGCTTTCGAAGCAGATACCGCTTCTTCTCTTCTTTTTGCTTCTTCTCCTCCGCAGGACTTTGCTCTGCAAATAGATTTATACCTTATATCGTATTTTATCCCCAGGTTTTATCGCGCGCTCGAGAAAATTGAAAATTTCCAAAAACATCGGGCCCGGGAAATCTTACGTGTACGCGAAAAATGTGCACATATTCAATTTCGATCGAGGGGAGAAAAGATCATTTTTCGAAGAATAAATATCGGAGAGCTTACTTTTCAAAATGTTTCGTTCCTCCAGTTCCTCCTGGGTCGGTCGCATGCTCAGCCGCCTGAAACAAGAACGCCACGCGAAATCAGTTCAACTCTATAATACGCTCGTAAACCGATTTTCTATCGGTTCAAAGGGGGAGGGGGATCGGTCGGGGAGAGTGTAAAATCCACTTGCGAATGATTCACAAATATGCGAATGGTCAACCGTCTGCCCGTGATCCGATGTAATCTCCTCCTGGTGACAGCTGTCTCTCCACGGATTGTACAAGTATTACTTGCGTTCAAACGTCAACATAATATTAAATAGATGTTTTGTCAGGGAAGGAATTTAAGAGGAAGCCGGCTTAGAGAAGCTAGAGAAGGCTTAAGGAAATTGTTTCGTATTAAAAGAAAATAATACTTTTTTCAAGAGCATTAAAAATTTACTCAACGATAGGAAAGAAATTTATTTTTCAAATAGATTGTCTTTTTTTAGATTGTTTCTTTCCCTTGATGTTGTTGAAAATGATCGTTCTAGAATATAAATTCTTCGATCTATCTATAAGAAACGAGATTTCTTAAATAGAAATCGTGAAAGATTCAACGCGATCAACTATCCAAAAACACAACAAACACATCTACGCCAAAAAAATTCGCCAATCTCCCAAACAATTCTCCAGACAAAATATATAACAAGCGATCTAAATTTATCTCGAGTTCCAATAACACAGACGGAAGGCCTCGATAACAACTATTGCGTCAAGCACGGACTGCTATGCTACACGCCACTTCCTCGCGCCTAATAAGTAAAAACGAATAATTGCAGTTTCGACCGTTTTACATCTCTCTCTCGATAGGTTCAACAAACAAATCCAACGCGTTACGTGTTCCATCAACATCGGCCCACCAATGTAGAACCCATTTTAATCCGTATGAATGATTAAACCCCCCCCCCCTTTTCGAAGGAAAATCAATAGGATGGACGTGTGTGCGTCCAAGGACGTTGGAAATTACGCGCACACGCGTGCAATATCCTCCATTCAGAGAAGACTCGTGAATCACGATCGGTGGAATTCAGCTGCCCCCGACTGTCACACACGCACAAGGAAACAAATCCTCGCGCGTTCCTGATTAATTCCTAAATTTAGGATTCCACAGACAGATTCAAGGGGACGTAACTAGTCGGTCAGACAGATATCGATGACAATTCGGGCTTTGGCTTTTCTATACCATGGATGAAACGTCGATTATTCCGTGGACGAGGCGAGATCTGGAGTGGACGATCGATGGATCCATCCGTGTTCCGCATCATCTTTTTATTTATTTTAAGCGACCAAACGATTCGATTTAACGATGATATTTAATTAACCAACGGTTATCTTTCGAAATTTAAAAAAAAAAAAATAATAATCTTGAAATAATGCGGATGATCGTCCCCTGCTCTTCGTTATCTTTCAATTATCTTTTTTTTATTTACCTAGACGAAGCGAAGAGATAGGGTTTATCGAAGGTTTTAACGATCTTCGATGGAAGATTTCTTGATTCATTTCAACGCGTGATTTTTAATAATCGGAGAAGGCTTTTCTTCTTTTGAAATTTCCAAGAAAATAAAATCTCAAATAATCACCCTCTGTGCTTTTTCTTCGTTATCTTTTAATCATCCTTTTTTTATACGTTTTAAACGAAGCAAAAACAACGTACGATTTAACGAGATATATTCACTTTTAAGATATATCGTAATACGTGATATCTAATTTTTTTTTAATAATTTACAAAGTTCAAGTTAATTTAATTTATTTCTAAAAAAATAATTCCCTTGTCAAAAACAATTTATTTAACTCGCAAACTCGCTCTTTTATTTAACGAAACTTTAAATAGATTTTACAGAGTTTCCTTCCTTTCTTACAGCGAGTGACAACTCAACACAAACTTTCGAATATCCTTTAATTTTTTAACGAAACCTTTTACCTCACCTATATCTATTCCTATTTAACGAACAACTTGCTTACGTCCTATTAAGATCTTTAAATTTCAGATAAAGAACAAAGCGACAGCACGATTTTTACTCTCTTTCCATTTTTCCATTATCATCGATGCCACTTTCAGATATGATTTCGATCGAAATGAATATTTTTAACGATCCATATATATATATATATATCATGGATAGCATTCAAATAAAAAGAAAAGAAAAAAGAAAGAATATTTTTTCACCTGATGAGCTTGGCACCAATTGCCTCCTTCGTTTCCTGCCTCTCATTGTCCGTCTGCAGCTGAAGGATGTTCCTGTTGATGAGCTCCTGCCTGTCCGGCCTCAGGGCGAGTTTCAGGGACAGCGACTCCTTGCGCGCAATCTTTGCTGCCAACCGGCCTGCAATTAAACAAACGATCAGCCTTTTAATTCAAACATTATATATATACATGCACGATATTCTCGTGGCGTTATCTACGTTATAATCATATTAGAACAATCATCGTAAAAATTAACGTGGATATTCTCAACCACCGTCAAATGACTCCTAACAACACTTCTAACACTTCTTTCTTTCTAATTAACCAACCGAATGGATTATTGATATTTTCGTAGCATATAATACAATAGCATATAATACAATTCTGGTAAAATAAATAATCGTTAAAAATAATAGGAAGTAAAGATATTTCAATCATTTTCGTGGCAATGACGTTTCAATTTTTTTCTTTTCTTTTACAGATTAGATTAAGAATCGGATGTTCCCTAAAATCGTTTCGACACGGATTGAAAGATTGTTGGGAAAGTTGTTCCGTGTAATCCAAATTCGATTTACACCACAATTTACCGTCGACGAGGGAAGAACAGCTAAGACAGCGTCGCATGGAAGGCTTGAACTTGAAGGGTTCGCCGCAGGCGATCGACAGTGTCGACGCGGTCCAGATCGACAGCATGGTGTCATCGCTCCGCTCGCTTCTTGATCCACTTCCTAATTCCTTCCTCCCCCGACCCTCCTCCCGACAACTACAATTCTCCTCCAAGTTGATCTCCCTCGTGCCAATCTTCCACTCGATCCGACAACCCTCGTACAAATCAATCGGGACAACTCGATCCCTTCAACTGCTGCCCCGACTTTTATTCAATTTAGAGATCTCTAATCGTGGCGAATCAGTCGAGGCGCAACGAATTTCCTCCTCTTCAGAAATTTCTCCAGAAATCGAAGATCTTCGATAGAGATCTTCTTCAAAATTTTTGACAGAAATTTTTCTTCTTTCGCGGATTCGACCTCGTTTCGAAAGACCGGCCGATTGAGAAAATTCCTCGAGAACGTTTTCAGCGGGAGGATCGTGATTCGAATTCTCACCAGAGATCAAGATGGTGGCGGCACAAACTTAAGACAAAACAACGGCCAGAAACACACTGAACCGCTTGCCAGCGATGTTCGGGGATTAATATAACCCTCGAGGCGTTTGCGTGATCACGCGTTCGCCTATGTGAATAAACGTATCGCGCCGGGGGTATAATTAGTACGGACCACGAATGCTGATTTCGTGTGTTTGGCAATCGAGCTATCTTGTCTTTTTACAGCCCTTTCGCTGCCTCGTATTTTTCATCGTCGAAAAATCGAAAAAAAAAAATCGTCTTTGTCATTCCATTAATTCTCCATTTTTCAATTATCAAGGGAGAGAATTATTTTTTTAAGTTTTAATGGATCGTTGTTACAAAATTTATATATATATATAGGATAGATAAGGTAGATAAGGTGATTTTGCAATGATGGAAGTGACTGGAGCAAATTAACTTAACGAACTCGATCTTGCGAGCGCTTAGCGCTTGAGAAGTGCGACTGGTTTCGTTGTTGAACCAAGCACCGGTGTCTAATTGGATACACGAAGTGGAATTAGTCCAAGATCGGAAGCGATGTTTGTTACGCGATGCTTTCGTAGAAAATATTTTCTTCTATATTTTCTGTGCAATTCTCGTTCTGTTCTTTCCGAAACAACGTTGTGAATATTTATCTTTTGATTTTATTTTAGACTGGGCAGCAAGTGACGTGACAAATCAAATTCGTTACTCGATCAATTTGGATGTTCATTCATCTTACAATAATAATAGTAACATAAATTATGTAATGACGATAGCTTGAAATTTTTAGAAAAAGTATAAGAAAAAAAGAAAGAAGAAAAAAGTTTTATTGTCTCGCTAAAAAATGCATTGAAAGTTCCAACAAGCTCGGTAGAATGGGTAACAGGAAGGGGTGGAAAAGTGGAAAGATCGTTAACGAGTCGTTTAATTGTCTTGGATTAATTGCCAAACGAATCCACGTTCTGGCGAGGGTAGAAATGGAAGAAATTTCAATTAGGAACGATGACCGTTGCAGCTGTATCGTTTATGTAATTGGTATAAGAATAAGAAAAAGAAAAGAAAAAAAAGGGGAAAAAGAAAAAAAGGGAACCAGAAGCAAAAAGAATTATATTGCGTTTCTCTTGTTAAAACGGATCATTGATTTCTTCTTTTGAGGAAACAAATTTTCGTCCTTTTCTCATCTTTTCATCCTGAGAAATTATTAAAAAATAGTATACGCTTAAAAGAAATTTGTATTGGAAGTCTCGTTAAATGCCAAGATAAATCGTTGTCGTTTCAGATCTTGTTGAACGATTTATTACGTGTAAGCCATTGGCTACACACGTAATTCGGTATTTTTAATGTTTAATAACGTCGAGGGAAGGGGAAAAAAATAGGAAGAGAAGTTGTTAATGAAAGGTAACGGGAGCCTCGAGGATATTAAAAATTTACGATGAAACTTTTTTGCGTGGAGGATAATGAAATTTAGCCCTAGTTCGATAATCCATTAATTAATTTCCAATTGGAAAATCGATGGTTCCGTGTGCTTGTTTAATAATAAAAAAAAAGACGAGGATTAATTTTTATTAAATTCGCGCCCCCTTTTGGCGCGTTCGAACTTCTGCTTCTGATATTTTGTATTTAATGGGGATAATTTGGTTTTCGAGATTTTTTTATCAATTATATTATCCAACTTTCTGCGCGGTTAATGTTGAATGAATTTTAGATATAGGATAGTTAATTTTAATAATCGATTAGTCAATTATATAAAGTTCTCTATATTTTTGTCATTAAAAGTAATATATTATTAATAGTACGCTAAATATAGAATGAAATTTTACTATAGAAATTTCACAATTTCAATATCAGATATGATTATGTATTTATTTAATCATTGATCGATTCTTCTTTCTCCTCTTATATAACAGTTTTATTTAATTTAAATGTCTCTTCAAATCATGCTAAAAATATTTCTTCAGCTCTTTAAACTTAACTCTGAACCTCCGCATCTTATCCTCTCTAAACTTTTCACTATTCCCATTTTTAAACGTTTCCTCTAATTTCTTTTCAACTCTTTCGTACCACCACCAACTTTCAAACTTTCGTTCAACTTTCTCCACCACTCGCCAATTTTTTCTTTAGATTTATTCATAAAGTTTCGTTTAACCTCCTGAACTTTATCCCTTCTCCTTTGTAATCTCCTTTCACTGTTTAGTCTGACATTCAGTTTATTACGCTTTACGTTTAACTTAGCTCAACTTACTTATTAATTTATCACTTATCTATAAATTTATGAAAAATAATAAATCCACGTATTATACGACTTTTTCCTCTCGAAATTAATTTAATAAAATCAATTTTCCAACTTAACTTTAAATCACCTGAGAAACTCGATTGTCCTTCGATCGCGCAATTCTTTTTTTAACAATCATCAAACAATAAAGAACACGATCAAGGAGAGAACACGACCACGAATATTATATAATTGAATCGTTAACAAATATCTTTTTAAATTTCCCGCGTGAATTTCAATACAACCACCATCACAAAAATCGAAGTCGTACAATTTTAAGTTCTCTTAAAATTCCAAAAAAAAAAAAAAAAATTTCGTTTACTCACTTTTCTCATCGTCGTACTCGTCCCTGTAGAGCACCTGTCCGTCCCCTGAATCGCCATCCGCATCCTCCCTTATCACGTACGGCCTCGCGTTCTCCTTGTTCTCGAGGGTGCATGGAAGAGCAAGGCCGAATCTAACCGGTCGACTGCTGGAAGAATCGGTAAGAAAGACACGATCAACCGGTTATTATCATCGTCGTTACACTTCGTGTAAAAGTAACGCTGGTTGACGCTACTCGAACCAATGTTCTACTCTACCACGCTTCCAAATTTACGAATATATGCGGAATATATGGGATGAAAACAACGATATACGGGTTGGAGGGCAGTGTATATATGCACAGTATATATATATACATACACACATACACACATATGTGTATATATATATATGTGACACGTCGATGAAGATAACAGAAGCAAGTTGCGGATTTTTACGTGACTCGATTCTTGTCCGTCAAAAAATAGGTTATCAACGACGTCGACGCAGATAACGCCGTTTCCTTCTCGACACAATATTTTTATTTTTTTTTCTCTCTTTTTTTTTTAATCTTCAGGAATGTTTGAAATAGTCGCGCACGATACGTTGGAGAGGAAACATAGTAAGATAGTTGTTTCCTTCTTTCTTTCTTTTCTTTTCTTCATTATTATTTTTAATTGGAAGAGAATTCGATTCGATTTGTTTCTGTTACCATTTTTGGTTTAGGGGGAGAAGGGGATTTGGGAGGTTAATTTTTTTTTTTGCTACAAAAATACAATAGGGTGCTGTTGTATTAGAGAAGTTATCAGAGCAGGTAGATATACAGATACGAAATTGGACTTTGTACATTTGGAGAAATTTTGGGGTGGAAATTTAAGAAGCAGAGATATAATTTAAAATTTCTTCTCAAAATGCATCTTAATCCTTCGCACTCGATCGAGCTTTTTTTTGAAAAAAGTGTCGTTGAACGTTTCGAAAATGTTCAAGATGTTGGTCAAGGTGTTACGTTTCTTAATTAAAAAATTGCGCGAGGGATTAAGACGAGGAAAGTCAGTAACAAAATATAGTAACAGAAACGAACATTTAAAAATGAATTTGGATCAGATACAAACTTCAATTGTTTAAACAGCTGTCGAGAGAGAGAGAGAGAGAGAGAGGAGCTTGATAACCTCGAGGTTATTAACCTTCAGCTGTGCAAACATTGAAACGTCAAATGATCCAATTAACCCTTCCGTGATTACACTTTCATTGTACAACGAAGAATCAAATATTCCAAAGTGTTACGTTATTTCTTGCTAATATTACATAAACATGCCAGATTTTCTAAGATGTTTCATAAGATCAAGACAATCTCACAGAAGGATTAAAGCTCTTTCGAACGAAACGAATTCGTGCACGAGTCTCGAGAAAAGCAAATCCATCCGACTCATCATCCCCGTGATTGAAAAAAGCGCAAGAGGGTCGAGACAAACGCGATCCATCTTCCCAGAAGATTCGATAACCTCGGTGAAAGCGAACGAGCGTAAAAAGCGTCGAAGCCGTTCGGCAATGGGAGCGCAAGAGGACAAGAAACACGCGCGAAGCGAAGAAACGTCACCAGAAACGCCGGTGACGTTTCTTAATCCATTATCAGCCGACAGACGAATCGAACGCTCTTTAAAAAAAAAAAAAATAAAGAAAGGAAAAAGAAAGAGGAAGAAAAGAAAAAAAGAAAAGCCCGATTCGTCCTGGACGCAACGCAATAAAATATATCTCGAGATCCTCGTTCTCGTCGATCGATGGTTTCGAGGTTCTCTTCGAGCCGCATGAGACGCAAAGATAATGGAACGTGTGAAGCGTGGGCGACAGTTTTCATGGGTTTTCCCTAGGGTTTTCTCATGCTTAAGGTCGTACGTTTACCATGCTCACGGCGCTCCTGATGCTGACACAGAGAGAAAGATGAAAGAAAAATAGAGAAGAAGATAAATAGAGGGGGAAAGAGAAAGAGAAAAATAAAGAGCGAGTCTGGTGACTGGATATAGTTATATCTTATAGTTATATCTGTCCGAGAAAATATACAGTTAAAAAGAAGTTGTGGAAAAAAATTTTTCATTGTATGGCTCTAGTGGTAGTATGATTGAATTTATTTATTTCGTTGGGAAATCTCATTGACTTTTGTCCGAACAAATTTACTAAAATCAAGAGATAGAGTTTAAAAGAATAAGATGCAACATTTATGGAAAAAATGTAACAGTACAATAGAGGCTATTACTCAGGAAAATTTTTCTCTACAATTTGCATCTACCTGGAAAGAAAGCTATACTCTAACGCAGTTATCATACTCGCTCTTGTTCAAAGAAGAGAATAAAAATTAGAAGAGAAACGAAGGAATAATAGGAAAAATTTAAATACAAAAGGAATGAAAGACGATAAAAATAGAAAAATAGGAAATAGAGAGAAAGAAAGAAAGAGAGAAAGAGAGACTAGAACATTATTTGGTTCTCTGCGATCAACCGCCGTGGATAATATAATATACAAATATTTATATACATATATATTTAGTTATATATATACCATATCGGTTCGCGCATGCTTAGTTAGACCAATGCCCAATTACCATATTCTCATCCTAGGCCTCAACGGTGGCCTTCTGGTTAAGCATAAGAAAAATACCACACTTTTAACTAGTGACTGACATATAATGTTGAGATTTTTGTTTTTGTTGTTGTTGTTGTTTTTTTTTTAAATGGACGAATGAGCGAAGCTACCCCCTTCGTGGGATTCGCCTCACACAGGAGCATCGTTCTCGATCCAATTTTCGATTCAACTTTCGAATCGAACGATTTACTTTACGGAATAATCGAAAGGGAACACTCTTCACTTATTTATGAATTTAGTTGCTTCGAATCGAGAGACACGTTGCTTCGTAAAGGGATTTGTATTCGGTAACGTTTACGTGACTGAATGAATTTACAATGTTCTTTTATTGATACGCTATAGAGAATATAAGTTGGAGATTTTTAAAGATCAAATGTTTGAGATAATAAATTATTTTGATTATCTTAATTTGGAAATAATATAGGAAATATAATTTTGCTTCACGTCACGATTGAAATGATTGCTTTCGAATTTAGTTCTTTTTTTTTCTGGTTTAAATAATATGCAGTATGTATTTGAACAAATTCATCGAGATAAGTTTCCTATTACGTCTTACTTTCAAAACAATACAATGTATTGAATTTATTCATAATTTGAAAAAAAGCTATAAACAATTTAAGAAAGTATCTGTTCCTTTTAAATAATTTTATAGAATAGCATTCTCTTTAATAAAGATTTGAATTTTTCAAAAAAGGAACGAACGAAAGAGAAACGAAAGATCGTATAGGAAACGCCAAAAATCGAATCGAAATTACGAGAAACGTGATAATTCGATAAATTAAAAGGAGAACGTGGAATTCGTGCGTCCATCTTGATCGTCGGACGACGAATGAAAAAGGACCGGGGTGAGAGAAAGAGGGAGAAGAATATGCGGGGAAGAACACGTGCGCGTGAGAAAGAGAGAGATGACAAGGTGAAGAACGATGTTCCAAGACGAGCTTTCTCCATCGGTCTCAAGGCGCTTTTTCATTAGAATCCACCTCGTACTAATTAACAATCCTCGAGCAATCCTCCAATTCCAGTCGAACCTTTCATCCCCTCGAAGAGAAGTCTTGAATACCACTTCGAGGTATCACAATTGAAAGGAAGACATTTTATTATCGACGCCTTGCAACCTTTATGAAGAAGACTCGTCCTCTCGCGACGAATTTCGTCGCTTGAACGAGAGAAAGACTCGTGGACGTCGGATCGTTTCAACAATCCTTTTTCTCTTACAGCCTTTCCATGATTGAAATTAAGATTTCTTTTTTCTTCCCCCACCCCCCCTCTCCATCGAGTCTTTCGAAGAAGAAAAGATGCGATGTATGAAAGAAAGTTGGTCGTTGCTCGTCGAAGAAATCGGTTGTTTGATCGCGAACTAACTTGAAGGAGGCGTGCAGCTCCTGACGAAGGGTCAACGGCCTGTTCTCCTGCGTGGGCGTGTTCTGGGGCGTGCCAGGCCCACTTCCGGAACCCCTCTTCTTCAGAACGCTCTTTAAAGGGACCGCGTGAAACTTAGGCTCCTTCGCGGGGATCTCCTCCACTCTGGACGTATCGATGGTTGGATCAGGCTGCGACATCCTCGGCACGTACATGTTGTCCTCCTCCTCCACGTCGAAGTCCTCTTCGTCTTCTGTGGCCAGAGAAGAATAAAATATGAGAAAGAATAAAATATAATTTTACCAATAATAATTCGCAAAAAAGAAGAAATTTTCAATCGATCAAAACTTCAAGTCCTCTTAGTCTACGGAGGGCAGAGAAGAAATACTCTCGAAACTACAGATAGATCTCGACACATTGATCGATTTTACGATCTCCAAGTATTTTACACGGTATGTACATATATTGTTAGGTCTGATTCGATTTCAGAATTATTGCAAAAAGCAAGCAAGCAAGGTTTAATTCAATTCAAAGAAATTTCTCTCATATTCGAGCGTTGCCAGAGAAGATCGAAAAGTTTTCGACTGATTCACGCACCTTCGTCCTCGTAGTCCGACGACAAAGGGTTTCTTATTTGCCGTTGCTTGGCCAACAAGAGGGTTGGACTCGAGGAGCTGAACATCGGAGGGGGTGGGATCGGCCCGATTTCGCTGAGCGGAATCGGCGGTTCCGGAAGTTCCGACAGCATCAACGTGTTCTGGGGCGGAAGAGGGTAACACCTCTCGATCACCTGCTGGTTCTCGCTGCTTTGGTCTAGGACCCCCTTCTCCACTGGAAAAAGAAAAAAAAGAAAATGTATTTGTCAGTTCTCTCTCATCAGTCGCAATTACAAAATCGATGAATATCCGCTTACTGCGAAATAATTATTTTAAACTGGATATTAATAAGAGAGTATAGAACGTAATCACTCTCTCGCGTATTCTATACGACTGAATTTCAATGCTTCTGATTGAATTCGTATATAGAACGCCCTACTTCTCAAAGATGGATCGAGGGGGGAACATTCTGTTATATCAGAATCATTCGGATCGTTCCATTTTTCTTTACGGTTCTTTATAGGAGAAATACACGTGTAAAATTATTTATATTTAAATTCGAAATATTTAAAATGATCGCTTAATTAATAAAGATCTATATCTATGGTGTATTTAAAAAAGTAAAATTTCAAAGAAATGCAATCAAAAAAACGAGTTCGATTTTTTTATTCCAACACTCTCTTTTTTGAAATTATTTAACAATTTCGAAAAGAAAAACGAGAAAAAAATTGTCAGTGGACGACCTAATAATCCAGTTTCCGACAAAACATCCCTGTGAACAAGTTATCCAGTGACAGGAGCAAATGGAAATCGATTATATCGTAGGAGCGTGGTTCACGGTCATTTGAACATTGATAAAAGAAAATTGAAATTATATCATCGATTCAAAATAATTTAAAATCCGAGGATAGTTGATTTATCCGAGTATTTGGAGGATCGTCATAAATTAAAGTCACATAAATCACATCAAAGATCGTTATATTCGGTTTAATAGATCTTCGGTGTAAATCTGAGATTTACAGTGGCCATACGTAATCATATTACGTATCATTCGAGATATATTATTACGAATTTCAAGATTAATTATCAAAATAGAGAAGCATAATCAAAGGTCGTTATTGAAGTTGTACATCGTTATTAGAAAATCATGTCAACATTCATAATTTGATCCACATAATAGAATATATATCAAATTTACATTAGCCAGAGAATAATTATCATTTAGGATTACTCAAAGAATCATGAAATGGAAATCATTGAAAGATCAAAAATTCTAATCGAACTTGTATCAATAAAATGTCATGTCAACGTTCATGATTTGATCCACAAAGACGACGTGTCTTAAAATAATTTTCAAATTTACAGTAACCACAGAATGATTACCATTCAAGATTATTCAAAGACAAAGAATCATCCAATAAAATCATGTCAGATTCATGATTTGATTCCTGAAAGACACATCATAGAATAATTTTCAAATTTACATTAGCCACAGAATAATTATCATTCAGGATTACTCAAAAAATCATCCTCGAAATTTTTATCAATAAAACACTCATGATTTGATTCACAAAGACAACATATATCATAGAAATTAAATTTTTAAATTTACTACTAACCAGATTATAATTATTATTTAAGATCAAAGATCAAAGATTTTAATCGAACTTGTATAATCAGTGAAACTATATCAAATATTAGTAACTCGATCCTTACAAACACGCATAGCCATAATGCCGTCAAAGATACATCATTACTCACCAAATTTACTCGCCAAACTTGCAATCCCACGTAACAGCCCTTTCAATAATTCCTCAACGATCCATCCACCAATCTATCTATACATCAATCGACCTAATCAATCCCGACAATCTGCTCCCGATCAATCAGTACGACAATTTTACCTCCCTCTCCCTCCATTATACGGTCGCGCAACGCTCGCAATCGAAATGGGAAATAGGTTGGAAACGAGAATGTGTGTGTGTGTGTGTCACAATCGCGTGGACCAACGATTATTCACAGCTCCACTTTCCTCCACGACGAAGGGGAAAAGGGCAGAACACGTGGCAATCCTTTCGGGACCGTACGATTCATCCGGGAGTATAGATACGGCGGAAAGGTTGGCAAGTATGCATTGCTCGTTTCTTTCGAATGACAAATGGCGAAATTCCGCCCTCCAGAGTTCTTCTTTTCGCCAATTCCCTCGCGACATTGCATATTTTTCCCTTCTTTATTTCCCTCGCCTCTTCCCTCCTTCTTTTCCTTCCTCGCGCTCGTTTCTTTTTCTTTTTCTTTTCCTTCTTTTTTAATAACATTCCACGTGTATCGTTGGCGGAATCACGATTCATTTGTCACGCGAAATTCTTGCGTAAACCGTGATGAATGAACGGAACGAAAAATCTCTCGCCGAGATTGAAATTCTTCTCTTCTTATCGCCGTATTTGGAATTTTTAATTCTTCCTCTTTGCAAGGGGGGTTCGTTTTTGTGTTAATCGAAATGGATTATTATCTTTTATGATATATCGGATTAAAAGTTACATCATACACCGTGTTTCTTCCTACTAATTTTGAATTATCCGTGTTAATTATTTTCTTTTTCGAAAAAAAGTTTTTTTTTTGCAACTCGTCGGACGAACTAAATTCCAACGTCGCTGGTTGCAGGGATATTTTATAAAAGAAACTCGGGTAACATTCATTAAGACTTTATTAAAAAAAACTTTTCTTTGACCCGTTAGACATGTCTCGTTAGACTCGTTAAAAAGGAAAATTTACGTTTCAGAAGAAGAAGAAGAAAAAAAGAAAATATTCAAAACATAAAATATAGCCGAAACTCCGATCAAATTTATTTCGAACAGAATTTGTGAGAGACGTGAAGCGTATGACAAATACAATTTTTTTTTTTAAAAATTGTGAAAGCGTAAGAAGACAGTGATAAAATTTCGAATCGCTAGAATTTTAGAAAGACACTTTTCGCTTAAAGCAAAGTAAAATAATTCAATCTTTTCAAACATACACACACACACAAATATATATATATATATACACATAATCTCTTAAAAATTCTCTGAAAATTTGAAAGATACGAGAAGAATAAAAGTTAATAAAAATTCCAGTCACGCAGAATTGCCTAAAAAACACTCTCCTCTCCATCGATCGCGCCAGAGATAAAACAATTCCAAAAAAAAAATTCAATTCTCTCACTCTCTCCGTCAACATCGAACAAATATGAACACGTAAATAACTTTCTTGACCCGTGCACTCGATGTAAATTTCCAAGTTTACAACTTGTTTCTGAAAGAAAATATCGGGCGACGGTAGGGCGGGGAGCCCATAAATTTCCCATGTTCGTAAGCAAAAATATTAAATAACTTTGCAGTCATCCAGCCGCAAGCCAGCGAGCGAAATTTCGGCGGGAGCCACTTCGGCCCATAGTTTCGCAGGATCGCTCGAATTCCTCGGATACCCCATCCGGAAGTCGATGGACGAGCAATGGCGAGCTCACTAACTCCTTCGATTCGTTATATATAAAAAAAAAATGATGTTTAATCTTGCTCCCCGATCGTTCGGTTTTAACGTCTATAAATAACAGTTTATGTTTCGCGGAGAATTTAGAGATACTTGGGCTGAATTTATTAGGTAATAATAATGGCGGGGTGTGGAATTTTAATACCAGAAGTTTTGGAAGAAATCGCGTGCCGTGGATTTAACTCGACTTTGATGGAGAGAGAGGAGAGAGAGAAAAAGAGAGAGAAAGTGGAAAGGTTAATACTGTTCCCTCTTCTTTTTTTTCATGTTTAGATTCGTAAATAATCGTGTCGTTCTTTTGAGTCGTAAATTTGAGTGTAAAGCATCAAGCAAGCTCTTTATTATAGATCAATAAATTCTATTACTTTTATGAATATAGATGATTTCAGATTTATACATGGTGGATACGTTCCTATTTTTCTTTCATTATTTTTTTATCACACAACGAAAATATGATTGTTCCAGAAATAAAGTAGTTGGTTGAAACTTCGTTGAACAAAGTTTCTTATAATACGAACGAAAATTTCCCTTAAAGACCTACCCTTCTTTGATTTTTATCACATAAGCTAAAAGCTTAAATTTTCTAAAAATATCCCAAGAATTAAATTTTTCCCGAGACACTGAGACGAGGAAATTTCCCCTTAGACGAGATAAAAAAAAAAAAAAAAAAGAAAGAATTGAAACGCACGGCTTCCTTTTAAAATTTGCGGAGGAACGGTTTCCGAGATCGCATTTCTCGATAGCTGTGTACCAATAGAAGATTTCGTCGTAAAGTGAATTCGACAAGTGAACGGGGATAAAAGTGGTGGGGACGAGTCGGAGATAAAAGCGAACTTTGAAGTTTCGAAGGTAAACGAGAGTTTTAAAGACGATTTGCGGAGCAGAAGCCGATGGCACACGAAAGTTTATCGTTTCGCCTGCAGCTTGACAGGGAAAATTCGAACCGGCGAAAACTTCCGTATCCGTTCAAAAATCTAGATTTCCGTCTTTTTATTATTTCTTTTTTTTGATTTTTATTTTAACAAAAAGTCCAAAACTCGATCTCGTCGCAGATTTCTTTGCTTTGTTTCGTCATAAAAAAAAAATACAGGGCTGATATTTAGTAATGTGGATCATTAGAGACGAAATTTTTATCGCAAAAAGATTCAAACATTTGATTTAAATCATGTTAAATATGAAAATATATTTTTATAAGAATTAAATTAAAAAAAATTGCTGTTTAAGAGTATATTAATGGCAAATATTTAATTACATTTGTCTTATTTGAGTATAGAAAAATCTTTTGTAAGAGAGAAGTTTTTAAAATATCTTTCCTTTTACGTACTTAGAAAAAATAATATTATTATAAGATTATCCCATAAGTAATATGGTTTCCTCGAGAGTAGCGTTTAAATCAATGAACTTTTCCATACTAGTAGGTAAATTTTATAAAAGGAAAGCAAAGAACTTGATAAAAATAACCAAAAAAAATGAAGTTCAAAAAATAGTGCAATAAATTTTAAGAAATAATCTTTTGATTATTATTTATTAAAAAAAAAACAAAGTATTATTTATGACACGATCTGTGATGAAACTTACGGATTCATGTACTCATTTCCCATAATCTTGGAAGTCAGGTCCGATCATAAACATATTACTTCCACTTGCACCCTGTTTCCCTCGTTTCAATGTTTTACTACTTGTTCCTGGCTCATATAAATTCGCATACGCGTGCTATCTCGGATTTTGGATTTATCCAATTGTTCCAATATTATCTCACTTATTTATTCCTATTTATTATTCCTATTTTATTATATCTGCTCAAATCAGCAAAATAGATCCTTAAAAAAAAAAGAACATAATAAATAAGTAAATTCTTATTGAAAATATTAAATCACGATCGATAATATTCATTTCGCATTATCTTTCTACAAAAATTAATCTCGGAAAAAAATAGGAAAAATATAAAAAAAAAGCGACAGAGGATTAAACCGGAAAAAATTCTATTTTTCTTCACTTTTATCGCGACATACGATCCACTGGCGACAGTGTTTAATATTCAACGAGTGTAGTCGAAATTAAATATCACGACGAAGAAATATTTTGAGAATAAATTGTACGGGTCCTCCTCCATCCGAAGTTATAAATAGTTAGAAACTGTGATTATAAATATTTGAAATAATAGTTAGCTTTAGAGACTCTATAAATATTTCGGAAAAAGAATTTTTTCCCCGAAAATTCATTATTATCTACGATGACATATGGACGATGACGAAAGTTATAAGCATGCAACGATTTTGGATCGTATATTATTACTGAAATTTAAATATTAATAGTTCATCGTAGAAAAAAAAAAAGAAAAAAAAAGAGCATCGAGATATTAAATTGACCGGAAGTTTGCTGATAATACTAAAAAATTTTCATCCCTCTATCATTCAACTTTTCTCTTCATTCCTTTTTAATCGTGGGATGATTAAAAACTGGGTGTGATCATAGTAGTTATGGAAGTTGATTATACTTTTTATTGTATTTTCCATATTTATTTTAGAGAGATTATAGATTAATCGTGCATGAATAAATAAAAATCCGTGATGAATTTTTTATTGAGAAAATTATAATATATTTTTGTTTCACGAGAAAACCTTTCTCTTAAAATGCTTTGACATAAATTTGAATTTTTATTTCAAATTCTACATTTACTAAACATTTTCGAAATTGAAAAAAAAATTGAAAAAATATTTCAATTTGCTTCATATCGAAAACAAACAAAATTACATCGATTCGCCTATTAATTATTTCTTTTAAGGAGTTGCATTTAAATCAACTTTTTCAACACGTATTGTGGCGCGACACACCACTTCCTGTTAACGTGTCATCACTCGCCACTATTATTAAAATTATCTTGTTTTATGTTTCGCAAGGCACGCGTGATTACGTACTCGATTTTCTGAAGTTTTCCATTTTATCGTCGGCCGATTACGTAATGGAAAAAGTTTCTTCTCGGCCATTTCACGAGTGGAATTAATGAAAAATGCACGGTCCAAGTAGAAATGCGCGCTCAAGTGTTTGCACGATGGTAGGACGAACGTTCTCGAAACGCGTATAAAGCACGTTGGGAATAATTAACGAATGTAACACAATTTGACGTAGGCGTGCAATCAAGCGATGAACAGAGAATAATTAATAACACTGTTAGAAATTCAGGGATCAGGAGTTTCTAGAATTTTTCTTTTTTTAAATGAAAATTAAAAACTTTTTAATTATAGTAAAATGAATATTAATACGAAACTAAATTAATCCTCGCTGTTTACATTTTGTTCCTCTTGAAACTTTGAAATTATCATACTTGTTATAAATTTTAGGATTAAAATTATGTATTCCATGAAAAAGGATTCTTCTACAGTAGAATCGCAAAATTTCTATCAAAATATATTTCTAAATCCATCCGTACGAAGTGTGGAAAGTCAAGGCGATGCAATTTTTGTATCCAAGATGTAACGTAAAATTTCTCACCCTCAAGACTAATGTAATAACTGTACTATTTGCATTTCCATTCCGTCGATAACTAATAATCGTCTCAAAGTATCCCTACTCCAGTCTATTCATGAATATTCGCTCTGAGAAGGTGATGGAAACTTCCCTCACTTGACTTGTGACTATTAGTATAACTTCTTGGTTCC